>NW_015090969.1:1899077-1911363 GCF_001431845.1 Calidris pugnax | reverse complement strand
TGTGAGGGGCCGTGGGGCTGTGAGGGGTCTGTGAGGAGCTGTGGGGCTGTGAGGGGCTGTGAGGGGCCTGTGGGGCTGTGAGGGGTCTGTGAGGGGCTGTGGGTCTGTGGGACAGGGGTCTGTGAGGAGCTGTGGGGCAGGGGTCTGTGAGGGGCCTGTGGGGCTGTGAGGGGTCTGTGAGGGGCTGTGGGTCTGTGGGACAGGGGTCTGTGAGGAGCTGTGGGGCAGGGGTCTGTGATCTTTGTGCTTGATCTTTGCAGAACTAAAGCATCTGTGTAAAATTTACATTTAGCAGAGCAGAGACAGCCCTGAAGTACTGCTGAACTAAAGCAACTTTAGGGTTCCCCTCACTGCTTGGCGAAGGAATTGATTTCTTCTTTACGTGGGCCTTTTCCCGTAGAGAGGGGATAAAATGTAAAAATAGAGGAAGAAATGACAGACGTGACCTGGCCGTCTTTTCTGAAGAGAAGCAAAATAAAAAATGCTAGGAAGATGGTTTCTAATAAAAATAACTTTTATTAAATTCAGGAAAGCTACTTTATTGATGGTCACTTGTCTTCTGCTTTAGATATAATCCGTACTATCCGGGACCCGGAGAAACCTAATACTTTGGAAGAACTGGAAGTGGTAACGGAAAGCTGTGTTGAAGTGCAAGAGATAGGTGAAGACGAGTATCTGGTTATCATCAGGTTTACACCAACAGTACCTCATTGCTCTCTGGCTACTCTCATTGGTAAGGTTTCTGGTTCATTAAATCTGTAACAGGGAGCGTAACGTTAATTTTAGGTTGTCTGAATAACATCAGTCTGCTTTAAGATTCAGTGTTGCTTTGCCAGTAGTTTGACCAGGATTATCATCTCGAGAGCCCTACCAGCAATGCAAACTAACAAAACCATCCGGCTTTATCAAGTTAGGGAAACTCTTCAAAGAGCAGCTCTCAAAAATCTGCTGGGAGGAGGTACGGAATTCGCCTTCATACTCTGCGTTACATTATTTTAGTAATGCTAAACTGAAAATTTGCCAGCTCTTAAATTTAAAATAATGTTAAAACTTTAATGTTGTTTCCCTTATTGTTCCTGTACCTTATGGGCTGTTCTCCATTCCCACACGTGTACAAAAAACCCCATCTGAAATCCAAAAATACAAAAAAAAATCCAGACTGTTAGGAGTTTGAAAGCAATTAAGTTGAATGAGAATCTACACTGGCTTATTTGGCTTTTTTCTTCCTTATTATTTGCGGTGAGATCACGTATGAAAAATCCTGTCTGAGATCTCTGAAATGGTTTGTGTAATGTACCGAGGTCAGCAGCTCTTGCCATTATATATCAATACTAAGATTTCCTGGTCTATTTTAAAGATTCAAAGGAAAATGGATATTTAACGAAGAACGACATGTGTTTATGCCCAATAAAGCCCTGCAGCTTTATGTAGAAAGTAAAGTATAGATAGGAAAGCTAATATTGGTGTGTCAAACAGTAATTGCTTATAGGCTGACCCTGTTAGGAGTGTCGGAGGGTTAAGGCTCAGACCTGAGGATGGATGATACACATGTCAAATCTTAAACTTCCTGCTCAGACTACAAAAAGAAAAGGTTGTCCCTTATACTGGTGGGTTTTGATTGTTAAATATGGATTCTCTGAAAGTGCACCTCAACCCTTGAAGTTTACAAGAAAATCTCATCTGTTTTGTTTCAACAGGCCTTTGTTTAAGAATAAAACTTCAGAGATGTTTGCCTTTTAGACATAAGGTAAAGTATCTGCTCCAGAACTCACTTTAAGCTCCATGAACGTGTGCCAGGGTCTCTCTGACAGAGCGTGTGCTGCAGGATCACGTAACCCCCGAGCTGTGATTAGGGATGGGATCTGCTTAAAGCTGGTGGAGGGAGCTCTTCCCAAGGATGTCTTTTCAAGAGCCCTCAGCTTGTGAAAGTGACACCTGCAATTCTGGTGGCTTTTAAACAAATTGTTCCTGATTTGTGGCCTGCAGAGAACTTGTTGGGAAAGCAGTGCCAATTCTCTGCTCTCTTTCCAGTAGCTGAACCACAATGACTTTTTCACAGAGCAGTCGGTACGACCGAGGAGTGAATGCCTCCACAGTTTTGGAGGAGGATTACTGGGGCCTCTCTGATTTGGGGGAGGAGATTTTCTTGTGATGGTGTTGCAGTGATGTCTAAGATCAGCTCTTGTCCTTGATCCCCTTTTGTTGTCTGTGAACCCTTTTTTTTAAAAGTATGAATTACATAGTATGTGCATTGCACAATTTTTTTCTTCCAGTAGTGTATATATTTACCTGTTAATGTATGCAGCTAACATTATTGTTCTCTCCTCTAGCTGGAAATCTACATATCTGAAGGGACACATTCTACTGAAGAGGACAGTAAGTAGAGCTTGTGAAGGAGTGAGTGCAGCTTTGGGCTCTCTGTTCGTGTTCTTTTCAGGAATTAATACACTGTTAAAGCTTTAAAATGAAACAAGTAGTTCAGGCTCTTTCAAGAGCTCTATTGGTGCTGGGAGCATATGCTGCTTCTTCTTGTGGTGGTTTTTTTTAAACAAACCCTGCAGTTCTTGCAGGTGTTGAATTGTTTATAACATAACAAATTGCTGCCATGCTGCTGGGTAATTAACACGAAGGTCCTGACTGGTTGATCTCGCTGTCTGAACATCACCATTACAAAAGTATATGTTTCTCAGTCAATGTTTAAAATACAACTGACAGGACATCAAAATCCTCTCAAAGCTATAGCCAATCACTGGCCTAAACAGCCCTTAAAGCCTTTGGCCAGGCGATGCCCCGGGCTTTTTCGTTCTTCAGCATTAGATATCTTTGTGTGGGGAAAATCAGTTCTTGTGATTAAATGACTAGAAATCGAATCTGGAGAACTAGGACTACGAATTTATGAAGAATTTCACACTTGACTTTTAAGCCGTGTCATTAGAGCATCTTACATTCCATTCCTAAACTAGAAAAGTAACAAAAGTGCTTGGTTTTCTGCTGAGAAGAAAGCTGAGAGCATGTCCCGTTACTGCTCGGCAGCGTTTGCTCAGCCCTTGAGCTCACCAGGTTTGGGAAGCCATCACTGCAGTAGGGTATTGAGTGTTTGCCACGTTACTGGTGCAGTGGGTGTAACGTTCCACTGGAAACTGCCACTGACTTCACCTTTCCTGTGGTATTTTGCAGTCAACAAGCAAATCAACGACAAAGAGAGAGTCGCAGCTGCCATGGAGAACCCCAACTTGCGGGAGATCGTGGAGCAGTGCGTTACAGAGCCTGACTAGGAGCTCGAATACCCACAGTTACTGTTTTGATACATTTCTTAAGCTATCTTTGTTTAAAAGGAAAAAGAAAATAATAATAATCAAGGCCTTGAGTTTCATACTTGAGTTCTTTTTATCCTCCACATGTTTTTTAAAAGAAAATGTTTATAAGATAGATTTAAATTATGAGGAATTATTCTCTAAAATAAAGTGAAGTGTATAGTGTTAAGAGTTTGTAATTTCTGGTGTCCAGAGAAATATTTTATGATTAAAAACCAAAACAACATAAGTATTGCCTTCTGATAGACATTGTGATATAAATTCAGTTTTGCAAGTTAAATTTCTACATTGTTTCAATCACTGCACTGTAAAAATAAAACAGATTCTTGTACTGAAATGCTGCTTTCTGAGTTCAGAAATTTTCGTTTTTCTTTAAGCTTAGGTTTAGATTTCTGTTAGAGAAGGGAACATTTCGTTCACCTTTGTTGTTGATAAGCACATTAAAGCTGAAATAAATTCAGAAGAAGAATTCGGAGCCAAGAGACTGCACTAGAACCAGGTCTATTTTTGCTGGGAGACTATTCCTGCTAGGTATTTGCTTTTTTCTCTGTAAGTATGTGTTTCTGTTTCTGCCAGCTTTGCTTTATAATTATCTTGGGGGTAAGATTGTGCCAGTTTGATCCTGCTTTTTCTCAGGGCTCACCTGCAGCGTGGAAGGGGAGCAGATCCCACAGCCCCTCATCCCTCTGGTTCCTGCTGTCCCATCTCTCTTTTGCGGTGAGATCACGTATGAAAAATCCTGTCTGAGATCTCTGAAATGGTTTGTGTAATGTACCGAGGTCAGCAGCTCTTGCCATTATATATCAATACTAAGATTTCCTGGTCTATTTTAAAGATTCAAAGGAAAATGGATATTTAACGAAGAACGACATGTGTTTATGCCCAATAAAGCCTTGCAGCTTTATGTAGAAAGTAAAGTATAGATAGGAAAGCTAATATTGGTGTGTCAAACAGTAATTGCTTATAGGCTGACCCTGTTAGGAGTGTCGGAGGGGTAAGGCTCAGACCTGAGGATGGATGATACACATGTCAAATCTTAAACTTCCTGCTCAGACTACAAAAAGAAAAGGTTGTCCCTTATACTGGTGGGTTTTGATTGTTAAATATGGATTCTCTGAAAGTGCACCTCAACCCTTGAAGTTTACAAGAAAATCTCATCTGTTTTGTTTCAACAGGCCTTTGTTTAAGAATAAAACTTCAGAGATGTTTGCCTTTTAGACATAAGGTAAAGTATCTGCTCCAGAACTCACTTTAAACTCCATGAACGTGTGCCAGGGTCTCTGTGACAGAGGGTGTGCTGCAGGATCACGTAACCCCCGAGCTGTGATTAGGGATGGGATCTGCTTAAAGCTGGTGGAGGGAGCTCTTCCCAAGGATGTCTTTTCAAGAGCCCTCAGCTTGTGAAAGTGACACCTGCAATTCTGGTGGCTTTTAAACAAATTGTTCCTGATTTGTGGCCTGCAGAGAACTTGTTGGGAAAGCAGTGCCAATTCTCTGCTCTCTTTCCAGTAGCTGAACCACAATGACTTTTTCACAGAGCAGTCGGTACGACCGAGGAGTGAATGCCTCCACAGTTTTGGAGGAGGATTACTGGGGCCTCTCTGGTTTGGGGGAGGAGATTTTCTTGTGATGGTGTTGCAGTGATGTCTAAGATCAGCTCTTGTCCTTGATCCCCTTTTGTTGTCTGTGAACCCTTTTTTTTAAAAGTATGAATTACATAGTATGTGCATTGCACAATTTTTTTCTTCCAGTAGTGTATATATTTACCTGTTAATGTATGCAGCTAACATTATTGTTCTCTCCTCTAGCTGGAAATCTACATATCTGAAGGGACACATTCTACTGAAGAGGACAGTAAGTAGAGCTTGTGAAGGAGTGAGTGCAGCTTTGGGCTCTCTGTTCGTGTTCTTTTCAGGAATTAATACACTGTTAAAGCTTTAAAATGAAACAAGTAGTTCAGGCTCTTTCAAGAGCTCTATTGGTGCTGGGAGCATATGCTGCTTCTTCTTGTGGTGGTTTTTTTTAAACAAACCCTGCAGTTCTTGCAGGTGTTGAATTGTTTATAACATAACAAATTGCTGCCATGCTGCTGGGTAATTAACACGAAGGTCCTGACTGGTTGATCTCGCTGTCTGAACATCACCATTACAAAAGTATATGTTTCTCAGTCAATGTTTAAAATACAACTGACAGGACATCAAAATCCTCTCAAAGCTATAGCCAATCACTGGCCTAAACAGCCCTTAAAGCCTTTGGCCAGGCGATGCCCCGGGCTTTTTCGTTCTTCAGCATTAGATATCTTTGTGTGGGGAAAATCAGTTCTTGTGATTAAATGACTAGAAATCGAATCTGGAGAACTAGGACTACGAATTTATGAAGAATTTCACACTTGACTTTTAAGCCGTGTCATTAGAGCATCTTACATTCCATTCCTAAACTAGAAAAGTAACAAAAGTGCTTGGTTTTCTGCTGAGAAGAAAGCTGAGAGCATGTCCCGTTACTGCTCGGCAGCGTTTGCTCAGCCCTTGAGCTCACCAGGTTTGGGAAGCCATCACTGCAGTAGGGTATTGAGTGTTTGCCACGTTACTGGTGCAGTGGGTGTAACGTTCCACTGGAAACTGCCACTGACTTCACCTTTCCTGTGGTATTTTGCAGTCAACAAGCAAATCAACGACAAAGAGAGAGTCGCAGCTGCCATGGAGAACCCCAACTTGCGGGAGATCGTGGAGCAGTGCGTTACAGAGCCTGACTAGGAGCTCGAATACCCACAGTTACTGTTTTGATACATTTCTTAAGCTATCTTTGTTTAAAAGGAAAAAGAAAATAATAATAATCAAGGCCTTGAGTTTCATACTTGAGTTCTTTTTATCCTCCACATGTTTTTTAAAAGAAAATGTTTATAAGATAGATTTAAATTATGAGGAATTATTCTCTAAAATAAAGTGAAGTGTATAGTGTTAAGAGTTTGTAATTTCTGGTGTCCAGAGAAATATTTTATGATTAAAAACCAAAACAACATAAGTATTGCCTTCTGATAGACATTGTGATATAAATTCAGTTTTGCAAGTTAAATTTCTACATTGTTTCAATCACTGCACTGTAAAAATAAAACAGATTCTTGTACTGAAATGCTGCTTTCTGAGTTCAGAAATTTTCATTTATTTTTTTTTTTTCTTTAAGCTTAGGTTTAGATTTCTGTTAGAGAAGGGAACATTTCGTTCACCTTTGTTGTTGATAAGCTCATTAAAGCTGAAATAAATTCAGAAGAAGAATTCGGAGCCAAGAGACTGCACTAGAACCAGGTCTGTTTTTGCTGGGAGACTATTCCTGCTAGGTATTTGCTTTTTTCTCTGTAAGTATGTGTTTCTGTTTCTGCCAGCTTTGCTTTATAATTATCTTGGGGGTAAGATTGTGCCAGTTTGATCCTGCTTTTTCTCAGGGCTCACCTGCAGCGTGGAAGGGGAGCAGATCCCACAGCCCCTCATCCCTCTGGTTCCTGCTGTCCCATCTCTCTTGCTGCTCTCTCTCTCTGAGAATCCTCTCCGGAGCCCCCGTGATGTCTCCAGCTGCCCCATGCGCTCACTGGAGAGGTTCCCTGGGCTTCATTCCCATTGCAGCTGGGGATTTGACCGGGGATTTACCTTTCCCTGAAGAATTAGGCAGAGATTTCTGTCCCGGTTGCCCTTCTCCCAGTGGAAGTGACGTTCAGCACCTGCCATGCAGCCTCAGGAGGGCCCAGAGGTAAATGTCTGTGCTGGGGGGAGGCTGCTGCCACCCACCATGTCCCACAGCACCTGACAGACTCTTTGGGTGTCCCCGGGGTGTGTTATCTGGGTAGTTTTCCCTTGCAGAGATTTAGGGAGCTGTTTCTCCAGCGATCACTCCGGTGGGCGTGTGTTTGCTTAAACAGAGAGAAATCCTTGGAGTTCAGCACAAACAGCTGTTGAGATTCCAGGGATTTGTAACTGTTTTAATAAAAAGGCACTAAAGCTTTCCCGAGGGCGTGCAGGGATTTCCATCCAGAGGTGGAAAAAGGGGATTGTTCTCTTCTCTCCCCCCCTTCTTTTGTTTTAAGCCAACTTTGGCACTGGAAGTGGGGAGACCACGAGCTTTTGTGGGCGCAGCTGTGACAGTCAGTGCACTGCTTCACAGAGGGAAGGGTTTCCCCTGCTGTTTTTAACGTGCAGCCGAGCTGGAGTCCCTTCAGCCCTTGTGTGCCTGAAGCCTGCTGACCACCAGCAAAGCTCCCCACAGATTCTGTAGGCTCCGGGAGGTAATTTCTGCTCAAATTACACCAGCTCTCTTCCAATTTAAATGTAAGTGTATCCTTCAAAAGGCCATGAGAAAGACCCAAACTACCCTGGGAAAAGGAAAAGGCTTTTCTGGGTGAGGGAAATGGCAATGATTCGGTTTATTTCTCTAGAAATTTAATCCCAAGAGGGTTATCTTATTCCATTTCCTGATCCCATACAAAAATGCTCCAAGTCATGCTTTCGGAGCCTCAACCCGTTTCAAATAACCTTTAATCTAAATAAACAGCTTCTGGATTGCACTAAGATAAGTGCCTGTGAGATCTGCACACGAAAGGCAGAGGGCAGCAGGTGACTTTGCTCACTCTATCTCTCTGCGGGCTCTTGGAACCCCTCGGTAGTCCCCAGCCCCCACATTTCTGGGGCCAGAGATGGCTAAAATATTTTTAAACGCCAATTTGGGACTTCAAAGCACTATTTCTCCAGCAGCAGGGCTGGTTTCAGCTGCTGTGGATGTCCCTGAAACTGCCAGCCCCATGGGCAATTTGCCTCCAGATGAGTCCAGCGGAGCCTCACGGCTTCCCGGAGGGATGGATTTGGTCTCCAAGAGTTTTGCCTGAAAGCAGGAACCATCTTGTGTAACTCCTGCTTGTGCACAGCGACGGATGGGGCTTGTGAGCTGATTTCTTAAAAATATCTTTAGTTCTGTGGGAGGGACTCCTGGGGGGGAGCTGGCAGCTCCGGGAGCCAGTGCTTTCTCCAGTGCCACAGGAGGGAGTTTGTTGGTGTTAGGGACACCAGATAAAGTGAAAAGCGGGGCATCTGCAGCTTGTTTGGTTGTTTGAGAGGCCTGGGTCTATTCCAAATCACTAAAATGCCTCAAATGGGTTTTTCCAGGCTATGTTCTGCTTGACAGATGATCAAAAGATGCAATTTTCTAGAAGCACCCAATAGCCGAGGTCTAACCAGGCCAGCAGATGTAAGTGTGGTAAAGCATCATTTCAAAGATATAATGTAGTTTTGGCAGCAGCTTTGCTGGGTGCCCACAGGGTCTCACTGCTGCCAGCATGGACTTGTGTTGCTGAAAAGCCGTGTGGCACACCTGGGGGTGCCTTAAGGTACGTGAGCAAGACCTTCTGGTGCTGGCTGAAGATGCAGCAGCAAGTTATTCCAGCCATGGCCTCGGGAAACATCAGAAATTTGCAGTGGAAGAAAAGTGAGAAACCCCCATAGAGCAAGAAGGGGAGAGGATAAATAAATACCCTCTTCAGGGATGGGTTAAATCAACCTGCAAGCGTGAGCTCATGTTCTCTCTCAGCTGTTTTCCTGGAACTTGCTTTTTTCCAGTGCGGGGGTTGATGTTTTCTTTTCAGAAGGAAGATATCTGCTGGGAGCAATGAGGTTTTGTGAAACTGTCACCGTGAGATATGGAGCCCCTCGTCTCGGATGAGCTGCCTGGTAATTCACTGGGTGCAGCCTCGGGTTGTACCACCACAAGGTTGTCAGGATTCGGGGGGCTCAGCTGTTCTTCTGAGATATCTCTGCTTAAAACCCCAAGACCTTAAAGACAGCTTCTATTCTAGATTGGATTTAAAAAAAAGTATTAATATAGAAGACAAACCCCTTTGCAAAATAAAATGCCAAGTTCGCTGAAATCCTGCCTTTTAAATCCTTTTAAAAGGATTGTTTTCAGCAATTCCCTATTAAATTGGGGTTGGGAGCTCATTCACCCCCACTGCTGCTGCCCCGCAGAGGCTTTGCTGTGCCCCCCCCACAGCCACAGGGTTTGGGGGCCACTGTCCCGGTGGAGCCGTACCGTGTGTGGCAGAGAAAGGGCCAGCGAGCAGGTCATGGTGGCCACGGAGGAGTGGAGGAACAGGTCAAGGAGGGTGGTATCAGGCAGGTGTTTAGGTGCCTGAGGACCACACGATGTCTCTCCAAACCCAGGAAGACAGGGACACGTCAGCTGTCCTCACTCGCTCTCATCAAGTAATAAAATTGTCCCCTCATGTTATTAGTGTTTTGCATTTACAATAAGGGAAAGCAACTGCAGAGGGCACCAGCCAGCCATGGAAGGGTGGGACACCCGGTCAGTGTCTGCTGGGTGAGGAGCATCCCAGCCCTGGGCTCCTGCTGCTCCTCCTGCTCTGCCCCATCTCCTGCATCCTCATCGGGGCTGTTCCCCTGCCCGAGTGTGACCCCTGAGCAGCTGCCAGCCATCGGCCACCAGAGAAAAGCCAAAAAAAAAAAAGATAAAACAGCTAAATTCTTCAAATCCTTTTCTTGCTGTCCTGCCTCTGCTTTTCTGACCCTCGAGGCTGTCCTTGTGAAACGCTTCTGTGCAGCACAAGGCCTAGAGGATTTAAAAGCAAGATTAAAAGCAAAACCTTCTCTTACTGGTGGCTGCAGAGCTGTGGATGGATGTTGTGAGCTATTCCTGGTCTGTCTGGACTTCTCTGCCCCCTGACGAAGGACTGATGACCCCTCTGGCTCTTTGGGGATTAAAATACTCCAGCTGAGATCATCTGGTCAGGACAGAAGCACTTGGGTAAGATTTGAGAGCTGCAAAACACAGGTGTTGGAGAGGGTGACACAACGGCTTCTTGAGATGCGGAAGCGTTTCAAGTGTTATTGTTAATAAGAGACACAAACAACCTCCTCCATAAAATGCCTGCTGCTTCCCAATTAACGAGCTCCCAGTTCCTTCCTGTCTCCAGCTCTGGAAATGTCTGGAGGTGACCAGGGCAGCCACAAGGTCTGATTTCTAATCTGAAGCCAGAAGCCTCTGGCTCCTCTCAGAGAGGCTTTCAGGAGATCCCCATGAATAAAGAGAAGCAACAGCAAAACCTGAGCTACAGGTTACTGCCCCAACACCTCCCTCACACAGGTTCTCCTGTGACCTTGCCATCAGGAGGGGACTCAAAATGTCTGTAAGCACCATCCTGCTGATTGCCAGGGCACTGCTGGTGGTCACCCATCTCCTGGTCACCCAGCTGAGATGGCTGTTTAAAATACTCCTCTTCCTTCCCCCCTGCTGGAAAAAGAAACCCTGCAAGACAGCCCTACCCAACCCCTGGGCAACCCCAGCCAGCAGTGGCCGTGGGGCTGGGGAGTGCCCCACACCTCTTCCCATCATCGGCAAGTGCTGGTGCCACCATCAAGTGCCTGCTGTGCCCCTGTAGCCTCTCCCCGCCACACAGGCTAAAGCCACCAGGCTTGTTGGTGCGTCCCCAGAGCTTTGGTTTCAGCAGGTCCATGCCTTGTTGGGTTTCCCAGGTCCTCCCTCACTTGGGGAAGCCTCCGGGGCTGGTTGGGCTCAGCACAAATTTCCACCGACGAACATCTGGGAGCTGCTTCCTTCAACTAAGCTGTGCTGACGGACAAGACCTTGGGCTCAGCTTCTTTTAGAAGGCCTCATTATATTAATTACATCTGATAGCTCTGCTTGGCACTTACCTTTCCAAATCTCTCCTGTCCCCTGTCCCACATGGCCCAAAACCCTGGGGCAGGTGGTGATGTAGAATTTGCAGCCGCAGGGCAGGGTGTTGGGTCTGAGCACCCTCCTTTCGCCTTCCCCCGGTTTAACACCACCAGCCTCTGTCTCCTTTTATAGTCAGAAGGCTTCTTCACAAATTTCCCGCTGGATCCCAGCCCAGTTCTTTCCCACATACTTCGTTGCCCACTGAAAGGGAGCTCTCGCCTCTTGCAAAACTTCTTGTTAAATCGCGTCTGTCTCCAGAAACTGGGCTGGATCCAGCTCCTCTGATGGACACGGCGTGGAGACGGCTGATTTAATCTCTACCTCCAGTAAAGGGGGGTGAGAAAAGGCTATTTAGGAGACAATGGGGGGAGGTGGGAGAAGAGGTGGGGACCCTGAGCACTGGCCACCTCCACGGTGTCTTGATGTCAATGGTTTGCACGGCGGAGCTGTAGCAAAAGCGGATGTTTATACATAAAAGCATAAACTGAAAGCCTACAGAGAAACAGAAAATATTTGGGGGAGATTTTATATTTACAATTGGTCCTGAAAAAAACCTAAAAATTAGGCAAAGTCCTTTGGAAGTTCAGTTTCGTGGGTGTCAGGGAGGTTTGAACGGGAGCTGCGGCTGGAATCCAGCAAAATCTGGGGAGAAAGGTCTTTCATTGCAGTCAATATTTCTGTAATGAAAACAGCCAACTGTCCAGGTTTAAATATTACTCTGAAGGAGCAAGGGGCCTGGCGAAGGGGGTTAGTTCACCCTTCATCTGCACTAAACAAACTGTCTTCTGGTTTGGCCCGAGCCACCCATATCCCTCCTGCGCATCCCGGGCTGGCATCCAGCTACCGAACCATACCCGAGCAGGGCATCTCAAACCTGCACTTCAGGGCTGACTGGCTCCAGAATCAAACCATTTTTAAAATTAACTTCATCAACAGTTTCTTGAGAACGAAGCCCGCGCAACGTGAGGGTTTGCCCTTGTTCCAAACCTGCCTTCTGTGGCTTTACCATCTGTTAGTCCAAAAACCTGGCAAGTGCAACCTGTGGGCAATTCCCTCCCTGTCGGGGAATCACCAGCTGGAGATTACAATAGATTTCAGGAAACTTAACTGAAATCCTCTTTTCAAAACATATTGTTTGTTCTGTTTCCTCTGTGGAAAATATAGGAAAAAACTACTTAGGAGCATCTGTCAGAGCTTGGTGCTGGGCGCACGGGGGGGCCGGGGGCACGGGGGAAGCAGGG
>NW_015090969.1:1850748-1898702 GCF_001431845.1 Calidris pugnax | reverse complement strand
GGGGAAGCAGGGGGGGAAGGATGGACCGTGTCTCTATTTATTTACCAAAACAACTCAGCCCGGCTTCCAAGGCAGCCTGGGCATCGGATCGCTTTGGGAAGAGGTGGAGTGGATAAATCTGAAATCTAGAAGCTGAGTGCAACCCTTAGGAAAGTTTTGGAAAGGTGGTTCCTCGTCTTTGCGAAGCTTTATTTGACTAAATAAATTTGCTGTTTTTAACTTTCTACATTTTTGACTTTTCCCATTATTCAGAATTTTGTCTTCCCCTTCCCCTCGGCTCTTCCCTCCTTCATGAGCTGCTGGAACACTTGGGGTTCAGGGTGTAAAGCAGCAGAGGAGGCGGGTGCCCTGGGACCAAGAGCCAGCCTGAGGATCCCCGCGGAGGGATGCTCCCGGATCTTCCTTGGGCACTGACTGGGGCCCCAAGCTCAGGACCCCCTGCAGCACCTGCACCTGAGATTTGCTCATCCCACTGGAACCATTTTAAGGCAGAACTTCGCAACTTTTGGCCAAAAAGCCATGGCTGCTGGGGGGCAGCAGGATCTGTCTGCGTCCCTCCTGCCTCTCCCCTCCGAAGTCCCTGGGGATGAAGCCACTTGAATGGGAAGGGACAGTTTCCCAGCTCCAGTGCAGCTGAACGTTTCCCAAAGATTTGGCTCCTGGGGAAAGTGCATGTGGAGTCTTTTCCCAGTCCTGCAGCGTGGGGGGAGAGAAGGCAAAGAGGCGAGAGGCGTTTGCGTGCGAAGGCCAAAGAGGGAGGCACGGGACAGCACTAAATTATCTGCTTTCTCCTGCTGGATAAGCCACTTATTTCCTTGAAAATGCTCTTGAACATAAAAACAAATTCCAGGGGCCAGCAGGTCCCAGCCAGCCTGAGCTGCCTGCAGAGGAAGGCACAGTCCATGCCACGCACCCAAAGAAGTTGTCCATGACATAAAATTTTAAGAACCACTCATTTGAAATAGAAGACGTGCTCTGGTATCAGTTGCTGTTGTAGTTAAGCTTGCCTGGATTTGTATAAATGTGCTCTCCTTCCTAAAAAACCAGCCCGCAGCTCCCATTAGCCCAGTGCAGGTGTCCAGCCCGTGCTGGGAGGTGACCGGGCTGCAAGAACAAAATTCCCTGCAGCCCCTGACAGCTCAGCGGGGAAAACGAGTGTTTTTCAAACAGGCCAAGTAAAACCGAGCGGCCAAAGGTCAGAGGGACATGGACCCCCCCACTGCCTCGGCTCACAATGGGTGGGAATCCCCCCCTTTGCTGTGTGCCCAATGAAGCATGGGAGCTCCGCAGCGCTGGCCTTCAATGGGGGCTTTCTGGAGTAATGAACCAAAAGGATCTTAGAATGACAAAGTGAACGCATCCTGGTCACCAGCATCCTGTATCCCCAGTGACCCCGGGCTCCTCTCCCGTCTGCGCTGGGCAGAGCTGGGGCTCAGGGGGGGCTCTGATGGGGCCTCTGCTCGAATCCCCCCACCTGTTCCCGGGGTGAGCAGTGCATCCCCCCGGTGCTGGGGGTCCTGCTGCTGAAGGGCTGTGGAGCTCGGGGGTCTCTGCGGTGTGGGGCTGATGGATTCCTGCTTTTCTCTTTCCTACTCTGCTCTAATTAACCCAGCAAAAAACCCCCTTGCTTTCCTGGCAAAACATCCTGATACCCCAGGGAAAAGCATCTTTCTATTTCAAACATCGTTTGGTTCACAATTACTTTCCTGCTTCCCTTTGCACACTCCTGCAAGCAGTTATTTCTGCAGTAACATCCTTCTTGTGTCGACACGTTAATAAAAGCATCTTTAAAAGAAGGAGAAAAGGCATTTGTGGTTAGTTCTTTGGTTACAGGGAGCGAGTGAACACAGGGATAATAACAAACAGTAAATACCCAGCTCTGCTGGAGGGAGGGGACGCGGGGAGCTCTGCTCTCATGTGCTCCGGGGGTCCCGGGGCTTAAAGCTGCTCCTGCCCTCGGGGTGTTCAGAGCCAGGAGCGAAAGGACCAGGCCCAGAACTGCCCCAATTCCCCAGAGATTTTCATTTACTGGTGCAGTCCATTCCCACGCTGTAGGTGCCTCCCTGAAAGCAAATACTGCAGATATTCGGGCAAGGTGTGTGGGATGGTTACTATAACACTATCCATGTGCCTGCAGGAGGCCTGGCTTGTTACGTGGCTAAAAACTGGATGGGATGCCCACACTGAGGTGATTCCCACACTGCGCCGCAAGCTTCTCCAGCCCCAGTGTCCACCAGGAATCCCCTCAGTGTGGGAGCCACGGGGCCCGGGGCCCGGCCACGCTCACAGCAATTCCTGCTGCTCCCGCTCCCCCAGCTTGGGCACTGGCTCCGCTCAGCCCTTCCCAGAGGGACACCCCGGCCCCAGTGTGGGGTTGGCACAGCTGAAAGCCATCGTGGGGTCCCCAACCTGACTCTTTTACTCCTCTGCCCCGTCTCCATTTCTTAAATTATGGCTATTTAGCTTCAGTGTGTAAACATTTTAATGAAACTTACAGAAATGGGTTACCAGCTTCAAGTCCCTTAAGGAAAAAAACCAAACCCTAACCCGAATGGTCGGCTGTACTGCTGGAATGCTGGATGCTCCCTTCGTAGACATAAAAATAATAATAAAAGTCAAGAGTTTCGTGCTGGCCTGCCAACACCATCAAGAGGCTGAAAATGTCAAATGATAGCACCATAAGCGTTTCTGAGAGGTCTCCCCCGAATTATTGCTGCTTTTGGTATCCCTTCCCCAAAATGTTCCCCGATGGAGGGTCCCGGCTGCCCCAGCATCTCCTGCGGGACCAGCGGGACCCGCATCCCCAGCCCACGCCAGACCTTATTTTTCAGACCGATGGTTTGAGCACCGTTATAGTGTAGCACAAATAAAAGAAATCAAGCCTTTCCCCGTGTTTTGTAAAGAGCACCGGCCGGCGCCGCCGCGGGACGAGGCAGAGCCGCAAGTCCTGGCCGTCACCCAGCTCCGGGAGCCCCCGCGGGTCCTGGCGCTTCTTGGGGACGGTCCTGTCACCTCCTGGAGACCCGCTCGTCCCCGCGGTCCCGGCCGGGTGCCACATCGTGCCCGTGCTGGCGGCAGCTTCGGCAGCACTGGAGGTGGACGGTGGGGAGGTGGCACCTCCCCAGGACCCGCAGGGTCTGGCAGAAGCCGAAGGTCAGGCGGTCGCGCTCGCAGACGAAGCCTGGAGGGGAGGCGAGAGGGAAGGGACAGCATTTGATGCGAGGGTTTTGCAAAAATTGGCAGGAGACAAAGACAGACCCCAGCAAAGGCAGTGCCCCCCCTGCCCCGGGTACCCAGCATCCACCTTATTCCTAATTGCCGGCAGAGATAACACCTCTGCTCATCTGCAGCTCTGCAGCACCTTCCCAGGGGGGAGAAACCATCTGGGGGAGCGGGGCTGAGCCTGGAGCTCTCTCCCCAAGGAGGAGAGTCTGTGCTGGAGGCCCAGGAGAGATGACAACCCCCCCACAATGACATCTCCCAGTCCCCAGACCTTCCCCACAGCCCCAGCAGAAGGCGGCAGAAAGGCAAGAATTCCTTTTTCTTTGCATTGTGTTTAGATTATTCTGAGAACCCGCGTCGTCTGGGTCGCTTCCTGCAGGTGTCTCACAAGCCCCAGGACATCGACGCTGCTTCAGGGACGGGCTTTGTTTTGGGAACCACTGCCCCAGCAGCTCCCAGCTCCATCCCCAGCCGGACTGGGCTCAAACAGGGGGGAGCTCGGCTTCATTACAGCAGCAGAGACCCATCACCAAATACACATCATTTATAGGCACACAGAGTTGCTTTGCTTACGTTGTTAATTTCCTCCTTTTCTACTTGGTATCAAAACACACGTGTGCCTCACTGAGCCTCCAGCATCTCACCCCGCTGTGGAAGACTAATTTAAATCACAGGGGCTCTGTCTAATTTTACCTCCCCTACAAGTGATTAAAATAAATGACAGTTCTTCTCTGAAAAAGGGCAGAGTCGATGCTCCCTGGGGCCGGCACCCCCTGTTCCCCCCACCCTGCCTCTCCCCGGGCACCCTTCACCGGGGACCACACTGAGCCGACACAGAAACGGGGCGAGAAAACGGGCTTTTCTCTTCCTGAGGACACTTTTTCTGCTGGGGAAACACCGGGCCCGAGGCAGGGGAGCTGGCTGAGCATTGCCCCTCACCATCTCCCCTCTGCGAACAAAAGGCTTTGCCGAGGGAACGGCTGCTGCCCCCATTCCCACGGGAGGAGCCGTCCCCGCGCAGGACGCAGCAGATGCAGAGACTTTTCCCCCCGTTCGGGATTTCAATCACAGCCCTCACCCCCCGCCAGCCCAGCAGCAAGGAGGTCACAATACTGATCTAAAATTAATTTTCTATTTCGGTCGAGGTATTTCCTCTCTTCCTCTTGAGCGACAGCTCTTTCTGCCGGGCAACAGTGTCTCTGTGCCCCAAAGAAAGCGTTTGACACAGAAGCCGCTGGCACCGCCGGCTCCGATGGACTGGCATCCCAGCCCCACACCACGCTCCCAGGCTGGGGGTTTGGTCCAGCCCCCTGGATGCTGAGGAATGACACGGGTTCTTCCTGCTGGTTGAGCAGAGCAGATGAGGAATTGCTGGGAAGCCCAGAGAGGGACGGGACAGGAGCAGTGCCCGACCCAAACCTGCTGTGAGAGCAGCCACAGCACGTGGCAGCACCGGAGCTGGTGGGGAAAAGAGAACAGTTCCCTCGTGCGATGCTCCGTCGGGGTCTGAGGGATGGTATCCCCTGGGAGCATCCCTGCGGCTCCACATGGCATCTCCTGAACCTCCAGAGCCCTTTCGCATCGGGACATGAATACACATAGTCCCGTGCTGCAGGACAGGGATGTCTCGAGCAGGGATGCTGAAACACCTCTGGGGTGGCTGATGAGAGAGAAAAGCCCAGAGAACCCCCTCCTCCTGCCCCAATGGCTGGCGATGACAATACTGGGTGCACCAGCCAAGCTCGGGCTGAGCACACCCCTCTCAGCATCTCTCCCCTCGAGCAGGATTTGGCAATCCTTTACCCTTCACTGGGGCAGAAGGGCTGGGTAACCCCCTCCTGCCTGCCCTCTGCTTCCCGGGGGGTTCATAAACTCGTGGTGGTTTGGGTTGCTGGTTTTGGAAGGGACACGGAGTCGGAGAGGGGGCAGGCAGGAGGGTGATTTATTCACTGCATGGCATGCAGCAAGCGTAACCGCAGTGGAAACCCCACGGTGTTTAGAAGAACTCAGATTAAAATACCCCACGGATGGACGGGAACGTCACCGGCACTTGGCAGGGTCAGTCGGGGGCGATGCTCCCGGGGCAGACCCCCACCGAGGGCCCCGTATTTTTAGCCCGTGGCCGCTGTGCCTTGTTGGGCTCCCTTCTGTCCATGAGCCCTCCGCTTATCGCAACCCTCTTCCTAGAAAGCTATTTATGGATCGCAACCAAGTTGCCTCCTGCCTTCCCTTGAAAGAGCTGTAAAGGCCACGCTTCTGGAGCCTCTCCCTGGAAGGTCGCTTTCCAGGAGCAGAGGTGATGGTTTTAGCTCTTCTCTGATCCCTTTCCAAGGGGTCAGCACAGAAATTCCTGTACCTGCAGTACCCAGAGCAGGACACAGGCATAAATAAGGCCAACGGGTCTCCTGCCAGGAGTTATTTCTCTTTGTATCCCCACGTTATCTGCAAAGGTAGGAGCCTGCTGCGGAGTAACAGCGGGGACGGGCTCGTTGGAGGGTGGAGAGGAGCCACCACCCTTGGCTGGAGGCACCGCTGCCACCCCTCTGCTGACCTGCCCCAAGACCCCACCACAGGACGCCGGGTTTCCAAATCATTTCAGTAAAATGAAGTCCATGGGAGCTGCTGAGGGCTCATCCTTTCTCCGTGCCCCGCTCCGACGGCTCCCCTCGGCGCGGACGTGTGCGGGGTCAAGCTCAGGTCTGAAAACCTTGGCTGAGCTCGTGATTCCTCCTTGGAACTTGGTCTTGGGCAAGGGAAGCTGTAATAAGCACTTAATTTTTCAGCTCTTCAGAGAGGGTCCCTGCAGAATTGACCTGATTTTCATTTAATGCTTTTACTGTTATTTTTTCCTATTAACAATTTTTTTTATATAATCCTAACACTTCATTTGAACACACGCTCCAGCGTTCAAGTCTATGCCAAATTTTAGGCTAAAGAAATAGCTTAAAGCAGGGCTTTTAAAATCCAGGCTAAGTCAGCACATTAGAAACTGAAAACCCTCACTTTTTTTGGTTGTTTTTTTAAGTTGGCGGGGAAGTCACTTTAAATTTCATTTAAGCTTCTGCCATACAGACCTAAGCATTTACTTTTATGCTGGGGAAAAATAAACTTCCTGGAACAGGTTTTGTAAAAACAAGGAAAGGTTGAGGGTAGAGCTGAGCCAGCAGAAGCAGAGAATTGAGCGGGTGACCTCTGCCCTTGGGGATGCTCCCAGAGCCCCTGCCAAATTTAGCAAGTATTATCCCAGGCTCCTGCTCGGGGCCCCACGGTGCCCCCGGGAATGAGCACTGGCAGAAGTGGCACATTTCATGGCAGGTAGCCCCGGAGCCACGGTCACCAGGTATGCCTTGTGCCCCACTGCCAGGCCCCGCCACGGCCTGGGAAATTGGGAGAAAAGCACAAAACCCCCAGCAGTTCCCAGGGGTGAGCCCTGCTGCTCCGGCACGTCTCCCTCGGCTCCCATCCACACCCCCCCAGCATCCAGCCCGGGGATCACAGAGCAGAGGGAGGAAAATGCTGGTGCCCTCTAAGAGTTTCAGGGGGCTTAGCCATTTTTTTAGAGTCTCTGGATCCCACAGAGAGAAAGTCTCATTTCCGAAGAGCTGCGGCACAGCCAGGACTCTCCCTACGCCCCTGCGTTGCCTTCCCTTTCCTTCTCCTGAGTGCACAGAGGGGGAGAAAAAGCCAGTTCTGCTGAAATGAGCCATTGAATGACCCCCAGCTTCCTCTCCAAAATCCAAAACCACTTTAAACACACCGTATCCAGAGCCTCCTGCAGCCCAGCCAGCCCTGCAAGGAGCAATCGGGCTTGAGCAGACAACTCTGACTCATCTACGGGGTCTTTGCTTTTTCTGCCTTTTTTCTAACACAAAGATGAGGCCGGACAACGGGGCTCGGCAGCAGCACTGAGCCCTCCTCTCTTCCAGCACCGAGGGAAACCAAATCCAGGCAGGACCCCCAGAGGGTGAGGGCCAGCCCTCCCCCGTGGCTGAGCACAGTTGCTCCTCCAGCCATGGCTAAAGCCCCGTGTCTTCATTTTTGTCCTTGTGTTCCCCATTTTTAGCACCTCAAGGCCAAGGCCAGTATCCTCTCCGCTGAAGGTCTTTCTTCTGCACGGAAAAAATATGCCTTTGATGTATTCTGGGGAGTTTTCAAAAAAGTTAATAAGGGTTAATATCTTGTTGCTGGGATTAGGCTTTGCCTCCTCCCTGCCAGGCTGTTTTGGGAGGTGTTGACCAGGGGCCCCTGGCAGAGGAGCCCAGGCTGCAGCCACCAGGTCCCTTGGGTGCCTGCACAGGGTGCCCCGTACCTGGACACCCGCACCCAGGGCGGATGAGAAGCACATTCTGGTACCCTCCTAGTTGCTCGCACTGCACACTGAGGTCCATTGAGATTTACGTTTTTCCAAAACTTAAATCTACTCACTGGTTGCTAAGGAGGAGGGAGGAAAAGCATCTCCCACCACCAGAAGAAGAGCATCTCCCACGCTGGAGGAGAAGCATTTCCCATCACCAAAGGAGAAGCATCTCCCACGCTGGAGGAGAAGCACATCCCAGCACTGCTGGTCAAACCAAGGTTATTTACACACAACCATGCTGCACTGCTGGAAGGAAAACCCCCCGTTCTCGTTGGGGTGAGGAAACCTGCCTTTCTGGCTCCATCTGCCTGATGTCTACTGTGTTTTTTTCTCCCATTGCCCAGGTTTTCCAGGGAGCCATGCCACGCTGACCTGCTGTGCAGACCCAGCTGGTGGGCCGGTGTCTGGGCCCATTTCAGAGACCCCACAGCACCGTCACGGCTCCAACCTGGCATCAGCATCGACCCCCTCCATAGGATGGGCCGACATGGGGACGCCTGAACAGCTTCTGCCAGCCCCTGTCATTGAGAGCCCATGTCTCCATAAAGCTAGAACATGTAACATTCATTTCTCCTACATTTAATAAAATCGGGGAGCCCTTTCCCGAGCACCCATTTCTCATTGAAGGCTGTTATTAACTAGCAGTAAACAAAGGGCACTTAATGACTCGCCTGGTGGCACCTCCCTGCCGTGCCCCTTGGCTACAGGCTTAACTGCTCAAATGGCAGAGAAAATTGGAATCTGCTGCAATTATTTCTAGTCTGTGTCCCTCGCGGACAAATTCAGCTACACGCACAACCATGAATAATGTCACTTCCCCTACTCAAAGCAAGGAGGAATATAACATTTAATTGCCAATTAATCTTGAGGGAACTAGAAATACAACCAACCAGACCCTGGATAATGAGCTCGGAGCACCACAAACGGGGGGTGACGGGTGTCTGGAATTCACCCCAGCACATCCCTGGTGCGGGGGGGGGTCTTCACCCCTCTGTCCCTCCACCCCAGGCATAACCCCTCTCCCAGCCTGTGCTGGCGGCTGAACTCCATCCCTTCCTGCTGGCTGGAAACCTTTGTCTCCTTCCCAAGGAAACCGTATCCACGGCCAGCTTGTACATATTTGTTCTGGGGCCAGCTGAACGCTTTACCTTAATCCCTTTCCCTCGCTGGTATTTAAAGCCTGAGCCGCTTGTGGGAACGGTCGTGTTTGCTAAAGCGCCTTGGCTGGAGCGAGGAACCAGAGCCCTCACCTGCCTGCCACCTGCTTGGGGTGAGCTTGGGGAACTCGCAGACTCCAGAGAAACAGGCACGAGGAAAATTATTAATTTTATGCCATTTACCACAATGAGCATCCCATGGGCTGCAAGTCTTCGGTCCTGAGCAGGGCTCTTCACCCATCCCTGCGGAGGTCTGGCCCAAAAGCCACCATACAGACACAGCCACCACGTTCACAGCAGCAGAGCAGCTTTTGCCCAGTTCACCCATTAGCATCCTCCTCTAATACAAAGCCATCACTGCTGTTGTGTTTTAAAACTGTTTGACCTGCTGGATAAATCAGCGCCAGCCAGCAGATCCGAGCTCTCAGACGGGATCTGCTGCTCAGCCCCTTCCCAAGGTGGCCATAAACCAAAGTGTAATACTTAAAGGCAGAAATAAACATGCTGTGAGGGTTTTTTTCCAGCGTTCTGAGTTAGAAGAGAAGATCCAGTAACAGGAGTGGCTGATGTGGGTGTGAGAGCTCGAGCTTGGAGCTAGGGCATGGGTGGAAGTCAGACAGCAACAGGCTTTCCCCAGCCAGAGCCTGCTCTTATCTCCCCAGCCCTGCCCGAGGTCCAGTAAATCTGTTCCTGCTCCTGTCGCCCAGCCCGTGCTGTCAGGAGGACAGCCATGTCCCCCTCCTTCCCCTGGACGCCAGCAAGGACCTGCAGGGCTTTCCCAGGTGCCCATAGCATGGGGGCGAGCAATGGTTCTCAGCTCCCGTGAAGACTTTCCCACACTGGAGTCGTGTTTGTTTGAGCTCCTCGTCTTAGCACGGAGCAAGATAAACACCCCCAGCCCTGCTGGGGCATCGCACGGAGGCATCCGGGTGCTCGACGGGCTCCGATGCTTCCCAAGAGCCACCTAAGGACATGGCCAACCTTATCGTCCCCGCTCACAGCTGGACACAGCTGTAAAACGACAGGCATATTTAAAAAAAAACCCCTGTGTAATCATCAATTAATTTATAACCTGGCAACAGAATGGGATTCTGGTTCTAATTAATTCCGACCTCCTCTAATTGAAGAGAGCTGATTGCCAGTAAGATGTTTGTTTATGTTTGATCTGTTCCACCTCCGTTAAAAATTCATCCAATAATGGCTTTAACATTTCAACTCTAGCGGGGTTATTCGCATTCCTGTGTCCAGCGAGAACACGAGTGCTCACAAAGACAAATGCAGGGTTTTGTGGTAGCACTTCACCTTGGAGGAGAGAGAGGCTCCTTCTGCTTCTACCATAAACACATGAATCACCCCAGTCCGCATCAATCTTGTGCAGTAACGACCCTTTAAAACACAGGAAAGGGCCGGAGTTTACGTTCCTGCCTTTTCTGGGAGCCTCTGCCTGTGGATTTACACATCTGTGATTTCCTGCCTTGTGAAAGTTTTGTTCCTCTTCATGGTTTGGCAGGAAATGTTTGTATTTCCAAGAGGCGTTTCCTGCGCTGGGCTACAGCCAGAGCATTTATGTCATTTTTAATCCAGGATTTTAACATTTATTTGTGTCCTTCCTACACATCTAAGTGGTTATTCTGGTACAACCTTGGCCACACCGTGCAGATCCACGGCTCTCATCACCGAGCCTGGCTCGGAAATTTTCCCTTGACAAAAATAGCCAGAACTGCACATCAGCTCTTGACCAAGGCTGACTAATTACCTCCTGAGTGTCGAACTGCCCAACAGACTTACAAATGCAGGAGGGGTCACAACCCCCAAAAAGTAGGGATGCTAAAAGCATCCCAACAGCCAGCAGTCACAGTCTCCAAATCCCAGTTAACCAAAGCCAGCGCTTCTGCCCTCCCCAGAACAGGTTTTAGGAGGAAGGTGGCCAGATCCAGGACAAATACAAACAGCTGGAAGGATGAGGACGGGTGTCCCCGGCTGCAGAGTGGGACCTGCAGGGAGGTGTGGGGCAGCCCACGGGGCAGGCTCCTGCTCTTCCCTTCTGCAGTAAACCTCCTGAGCATATAATGTTTCTTTCCGAGCAGACAAAAAGCTTTCTTTTTTTTCCCCTTTTTGCCCAGACACATTAAAAAGATAAGGTCTTTTTTCCCCTTTTTGCCCAGACACATTAAAAAGATAAGGTCGATTAATGATTAACATGCTGCTATCAATGCCATCTAACCCCCTCATTATATGGCTTTTCCTTTTCAGTGCTGTTAACCCCTGCAGCCCACAGGTTTCTGGCTTACGGGGAACTTCCCGGTGCCGTGGGACGTATCTCTCCAAGTGGCGACGGGAGGAGAAGCCAAGTGATGCTGGCAGACAGGGCTCAGGATAAAAGGGGACTGACTCACTGGAGCACGAGCTCGGACATACCCAGGGACGTGGGAGAACCGGTCTTTTATCTGACTTTCTCCTGGTGCACCCTGGTTTGTTTCAAGAGGTTTGTATCCAGGACTGTTATCACTAAACCGCTTTTTGGCGGTCAGAGAGGCGAATCGCTTGGTATTTCCTTTTGGTTTCCCTTTTTCTGAATTACACGTTGCTTCTGGAGCAGGTCCCTGTGCCCGATGCCACCCCCGGCGTGGTCACTCGGGCAGGTGGCAGTGGTCCCTTTCCCTGGGTGATGCTGCTGGCTCTGACAGGCACATCCCGGCCCAAACCCTGCCCCAAACAAACCCCGCTCGGCCCCTTGGGAGCTGAATGCTCTGGGTATTCACAGGCGGTTATAACATTCCCACTTAATTATCCATTAGCCAAGCCAGCCTTACACAACTCGTGTATAAAACACCCCCTCTCATCTTCCCAGGGGTACATTGCTTTTTAGTGGGCTGACTGGTTTTCCTTCCTCCCCCATCGCTCCCCTTGATGCAGCCGCCACCAGCTCCCAGTTTGGCGGCACCAGCTCCCAGTTTGGCGGCACACCAGCACCACACACGTCATGTTCCCCACGCCTGGCCCCCCATCCCCTGTCCCTTCCTGGGGTCCCCCCCCAGCAGCAGGATGGTGTCACACCACTGGCCAGGGGGGAAAGCGCAGGGCATGGGCTGCCCCGGGGAAATTAATGGAGTGTGGCTCGTCTGTCAGCACAGCCAGTTATTGCTGGCGCCCTCCTCCAGACTGTCCGGGGGGACCCAGGGAGTGAAAAGGGGGGAGAAGAAAAATAAAGAATGAGTCTAAACTTGGCTAGAAAAAACATCTCCGGTTACTGGACCATGAAACGGGTCGTGTTCTTACACGGCCTTTACATCATTTCACAGTGCGGCTTCCAGGAGCCCGGGTGGACCACCCGGCCAGCACACAGCATGCCCACCCTGCGCCCACCAACGCGGAGCCATTGAAACCTCCCCAGCACATGGCACGTCAAGTGACACTGTGCTGTTCCTCATCACCTTGCTGCACGACCCACAGTGAGCATAAAAACTGGGCACACCTGATGTCCTAACTGGGTGCTGCTGGATCAGCCCTCACTGGTGCTGCATGGTGGAAAAGCATCTCCAACCACAGCAGAGGATGGTGATGGACTCACTGGTGCTCTATGGTGGAAAAGCATCTCCAACCACGGCACAGGATAGTGATGGACTCACTGGTGCTCTGTGGTGGAAAAGCATCTCCAACCACGGCACAGGACGGTGATGGACTCACTGGCACTGCACAGTGGAAAAGTGTCTCCAACCACAGCAGAGGACAGTGATGGAGGACAATGCATTGCTCCTTCATAAAACTGATGATGGAGAAGCCACTTGCTCGCCAAGCAGTATTCCTTAACTGAGGGCCTGGGTGGTTTTCACACCAATCTCCACCATTATTGCCATGTCCTCAACAGGCAGCATTTAGCCCAAACAGCGCACGCAGGCTCTTGGGGAGCACAGCCACACTGAAGAGATGATGTTCAGCTTTTGGGACAGTCACTTACCTGACTCGGAGCTCTCGCAGTCCTGTGGGTTGCACTTCTGGGTGCTCTCGGGCCAGGGCTCATGGTCACAGAGGCTGCTGTCCTCCTCGGCCAGCCCTGTCTTGGTGTTGATGCACTTGACCTGGCGCCGCTGGATGCCCCCGCCGCAGGGAGCCGTGCACTGTGGGAGTGGGGCAGCCCTGTCAGCCCCTGGGGGGTCCCATCCCCACACCCCACACTGCTGCCCCCCAACCCCGTGCTGCATCAGCAGCACCAGATCATAGAGTCATAGAATCATCTAGGTTGGAATGGACCTTCAAGATCATCTAGTCCAACCATCAACCTAACTCTGACCAAAAAAAAAAAGAAAAACCCATCACTAAATCGTGTCCCCCAGCACCACATCAACCCATCTTCTGAACACCTCCAGGGCTGGTGCCTCAACCACTTCCCTGGGCAGCCCATTCCAAGGCTTAATAACCCCTTCAGTGTAAACATTTTTCCTAATATCCAACCTGAACCTCCCCTGGTGCAACTTGAGGCCGTTTCCTCTCGTCCTGTTGCCTGTGACTCGGGAGGAGAGACCGACCCCCACCTCTCTACACCCTCCTTTCAGGGAGTTGGAGAGAGCAACAAGGTCCCCCCCTCAGCCTTCTTTTAAGCCTCCGATAAGACCCCGGGAGGTTTGTATTGCAGTAGCCCCCCGAGTGGCTTCCCCCACCCCATTTGCTGCACTTGGAGCCGAAGCCCCGTGGGGAGGAGTGGTGGGCTCCCACTCACCTCTCCCCAGGAGCCCACCACCCAGGTGGTGCAGGGGTGGGTGTTGCAGGGCCGGGTGGTGTTGGGCCGTAAGGTCTCCTCGCAGCGGCCCAGCTCCGGGCACGTCACCAGCCGCTCCTGCTCCCCGCCGCCGCAGGACTCCGAGCACTGCCGGGACACAAGCCACGGAGTGGGGAAGCCAGCCATGGAAAGGGGAGGCCAGCCATGGGAGAGAAAGGCAGACATGCTCCGTGCATCGGTGTTTTAAGAAAATACGCTGCAAACCCACCCTACAAATACATAAGTGCAGGCAAAACCTGCTTCCCAGGCAGAGAGCTCACTTTAGCCCTGCGCTCAGTGGGTGCTGCCTCCCTGGTGCCCAGCACCGGCTGGGAGGGTCCCAGAGGCAGGAGGATGCTGCAGACCCACTGCCAGCATCGCCTGAAATCCTGCAGATGTGGGGAGAGGGGCAGGCAGAGCCCGCTGCCTCCCTGCTGGCTGTGATTTGTTCAAGCAAAGCACGTCGCTGGGTGCTGCCGCGCACTTGCCCTGCTACGGAGCATTCGCTCTGGGCAAGCAAACGCCAAGCGTTTGGCCAAATGTGCTTCCAGGGAGAGAGAGGAAAAGTAACTGTGGGTGTGAAATACCCCACCATGGACACACCAGCTGCATTTCCCCAGGCAGGAGCGAAGCCCCGCTGTGATGCTCGGGGGTCCAGCGCTGCCCCCCCACAGGCAGCCCCCCACCCCAGCAGCTCCTACCTCTCTCCAGGAGGACGTGTACCAGTCCAGGCACGGCGTGCTCTGGCAGGGGAGCTGTGCTGGTGGTTTGTAGAGGACAGCCTGGCAGTGGAAGGGCCGCAGGAGCCTCTGGTCTCTGGTGTCGATGCAGTGCACGTCCCGGACCTTCGTCCCCCCACCACAGCTCCTGGAGCACTGGGGAATGAGAGGAGCATCAGGCCAGGGAAGGGTGGCAGGGGCCAGAGCAGGGGAATGACTCCGGCAAAGGAAGGAGACCCCAGGGACACGCTCTGCCTTGGGTTGGATTGAGTTGCATACAGAACCTCTCCTCACCTCCTTCTGAGCCCAAGCTAGAGAAAAGGTCCGTAGGGCTCTGAATCTGTCACTGCCGTCCCTCCGAAAGCAACTGGCTTCCAGTTGTAACCCCAACAAAGTCTTTCCTTACGACTGATGACCCCCCCATCTGCCGAGCCAAGAGACGGTGCCCACCCAGCCCCGAACCTGCTGGATTCGCCCAGCCCAAAGCACATACTGCTGCCTTGGGCAGGCTGGTGAGAATGTTTTCCAGAGACTTTCAAACCCCTCTTCATTTAGCTCTCTGCAAATTCCTGCCTTTTTTAACCAGCCCAAGAGCAGGAAAAATGGACAGATTATTGTGGGATGGCGTGGTTTAAACCCCGTGGCAAATACCAGTCTCCACCCTCCGCCTCCGTGAGCCATGGGGCACGAGCACACCCCGGGAGCGGGTCCCGCTCCAGACACGGGGATTTTTTTTTTCCCCCGTGGGTTTTTTGGGCTGCGTGTCCCCGTTACCTTACTCCAGTTGCCCACACGCCAGGAGGAGCAGGGTCTGAGGGAACACCTCCGCGCCGGGACGGGTCTGTTGGCGGCGGCGCAGCCCTCGTCGCTGCCGCTGCTGCAGCGCACGCTCCTCCAGATCGCGCCCACGCCGCAGGTGGCCGAGCACTGCAACACAGCAGGCACAGACACTGCCCCCCGTGCCCCCGGACCGAGCCCAGCGGGACAGCAGAAAGGTCTCTGGGACTCATCACCCCCTCCCTAGGGATGCCAGTAAAACTGAGGCCAGTGGAGGGTGATGCGGAGAGAGGAGCTCTCCCCGAGGCTGTGCCCATCACTGCCTGGACCCAGCCCCATGGAGAACCCCACCAGCAAGAGGCTCCTCTCTGACCAGTCCCACATCACGCAGCCCTCGGTTTGGGGGAAGGAGGAGGAGAACAGAATCACGGAATGACTTTGGGGGAAGGAGGAGGAGAACAGAATCACAGAATGAAATGGTCTCCAGAGGCCCCTTCCAACCCCATCCAGTCCAACTGCTGCCAGAGCAGGTCCCGCAGGAACGTGCCCAGGGGGTTTGAATGTCTCCAGAGACACCACCTCTCTGGGCAGCCTCTGCCAGGGCTCTGCCAGCCTCACAGGAAAGAAGTTCCTCCTCATGTTTAGGTGGAACTTCTTATATTCAAGTTTGTGCCCGTTTCCTCTTGTCCTGTCCCTGGACAAAAACCCTCCTCCATAGCCTTTTTCAGTCGTTTCTGGTCTGGCTGGGACTGTCCTTTCTCTCCTTCCTGGAGGATTCTCAGGCCATGACCCCGGGTCCCAGCAGCGATGGCATCACCCTGTGCCAGCGTCCTGGCCACGGCCACCCACATCTCGGTAGGAAACCAGGGATCTCTGCAGCTAGGGGGTGGCTTTAGCTTTTCTTGTTGCTAGGTCTCTATTAATTAGCACTAATGGCTTGAACCATCTGACTGCTGCCTCATAAAGCTCTGTTTCATGCCCTTCTTTCACAAGCACTGCCCGTCCCTCACTCTCTGTGTTAAGAGCTCCCATAAAGATTTTTCTCCACCTGAAAGGAAGTGCCTCCACCTCCTCCTTGGGATCCACACCTCGCTGCCCAGACTGATCTGATTTATTTTGGAGCAGCATTTCCATCTTGAATGCCTTTGCAGGGTTTTACACCCAGGCACCTCTGTCCCAGCGCTGCCACCAGCCCCATCCCTCAGCAGAGCCCCCTCCAACACCCCGGCTCCAGCCGTGTTCAATGCCCTTTTATAAAACCCACATCTGGGACTGCATTTTTGCTGATATTAAGCTTTGTCCTGACCATTACTGGGTCCTTTGTGCAGCCCTTCTTAAAAGGCTCCCCCAGCGCCCGTCTCCGGTGCTCCTGGACACCAAAGGCTTGTTATTTTTGTGCTTTCTGATAAAAGCCCATTATGGTGAATTGCTGCAGCCATTTGTCTGTCACTGCAAACGCTACCCAGAGAGCAGCCTGGGGACAGCCAGGCAGCAAGGCGAGAGCTGATAATTGCTGATAATCTCCCACTCACCCGCACTCAGCGCAGCCCTTCCCTTTGCTAATTTGCAGCCTTGCTGTGCCTCACACTTGACATTTCAAATTGTGCTTTTTCATGGCATATTTTAAGATGCTCTCTCCTATACGATGGCGGGAGCTTGTTCCTGTGTCAGGGGGTCTCCCTGGGTGCTCAGCCCCAGTGTGGGGGCTCTGTGCTTGCCCACCACCCGCCCCGGTCCCTCCCTGACAAGAAATGCCCCAGAGACCAGCCCAGAGGGACAAGTCTCACGTCCATACTGCCCACATCATGCTTTGAATGGGACTAACACATACCTCACTCCAGTTCCCGACCTCCCAGCTGGGCATCACAGAGGCTGCCGTGGTGGTCGATGGTGGAAGCAAAGCCTCCTCCTCCTCCCTTTCCTCCTTCTCCTGGAGCGGTGGGGCAGCGGGGGTGGGCTGGGATAACTCCTGCTCCCCATCACCGAAAGCAAATGTCCCTGGGGTTGCCCAGGGCCAGCTCTCCCCTGGCTCGGTGCTGCTGATCGGGGGCCAGCGGGAGGTCTGCTGGGCAGGGGGTGATGCTGGCTCTGGGTGGTGGGACACCCCCACGGCCCACCACGCCGGGGGGAATTCAGAGGAGGATGCTTCCATTGGGTGCACGGGAGGGCTGTGAGCTGGGGCGGTGGGCATGGCTGGTGCCAGGGCATCTTGGTGGGTGAGGCCGTTGGAGGTGAGCTGGGTGGCCAGCCTGGGCACGGCTGGGGACAAGGATACCGCTGCTGGGAAGGCTGTAGTGGCCACCAAGGGGGCTGAGGTGAGGGAGGTGGGGGCGTAGACCTCTGGCTGGTGCCCTGCCTGCCCCTCAGGACCCCTGTCAGCACCCGTGGGATAGGGTCTGACAGCGGGCTGGGTGCTGCCAGCACTCCGACCCATCTCCCACCACGGTCCCTGTGGGGTGGGGAAGGGAAGATCTGCCCTCTCTGTCCCGTGGGCTTGCTTGTGCGTGCCTGCCATCCCTTCTGGCATTTCTGCCCACCCTTCCTGCTCTGTGGCCCTGGGGGCAGCACCTTTGCCATCACTGGTGATGACAAGACCCATTTCCTTCGGGTCTTCATGACCTCTCCCTGCAGAGCTGGTCACATCATGCTCCTCACTGTTGGCATCACCCGGCCCCTCTGTGCTCGTACGCCCCTCGCTGCTGCTCCCCGGCTCTGCCAGGCTGTTGGAGGGCTCTGTGCCATCGTTGTCCTGGCCAGAAGGCTGCCGTGGGGAGGGATCAGTTGGGTAAGGAGCCCAAGGAGCGAGGCCATGGGCTGGAGCATCCTGGCCTGGACCGGTCCTCGTGGGCATGGCTCCCCAGGGTCCGGCCAGGGGTGGGTGGTCCTGGCTGTTTGCAGAGCCCCAACTCACGCTGCTCTGGGTGGGCAGGTGGTTGTCGGAGTGGGGCACAAGCATTGCATCCTCTTCCTCACCCATGAAGTCAGGGATGGCATATTTGGGAGCGGCTGTCCCCGCATCCTCAGGGACCACGCTCAGGAGGTCATTCACGGCTAAATCTTCTCCAGGAGGCTCCATCTCTCCTTCACCGTGCACAGGAGCAGAAGTGTTTGCTTTGCTGGTCACCAGATGGTCCTCACTTGCTTCTCCTCCCGGCTTGACAGTGTCCAGGTCATCAGCGGGCACCTCCTGGGACCCCTCCACATCGTTGGGGCTCAGCTCTGGCTTAGGCTCCTCGCCTTTCGTCTCCTTCTCCGTGAAGGGATAGTAAGACAGATCCTCATGGAAGTTGATAAAATTATAATCATAGTAAAAATCGTCAACAAAGACATTTCCTTTCCTGTCTGAGAAGTCCTCCTCAGTGATGAGATTGACATCATTGGACTCCGGAATATTTGGAATTAAGGGGTTAAATTTAGTAATGTGGTTGCTGGGGATGTAATGGATTTCATTGAATATCTCTCTGCTGGAGGACCCGCTGCCGGACCAGTCCATGTTGGCGCTGTCTAATTCCTCCTGGCACTGTGGCAGGGAGCAAATAGTTTCCGAGCTGGGTCTCTCTGCGGGGTCACAGGCGGCTCCAGTGCTGTTGCTGCAGTGAACAGGGCGCCTCTGTGTCCCATTTCCACACGTGGCAGAGCACTGGGAAAGGAGGAGAGGGGCAAACGTGAGGGATGGGAGCACGGGTGATGGGGGGAGCAGCAGGAGGAGCAGGAAAGGGGCTGGCAGAGGTGCCACAACCCATTCCTATCGACGGTGCCCTCCTCCCAGATACTGAAGCGGGTGCTGGGTGCCGTGATGCTTTGGGCACAGGGAGAAGATGCTCCACGTCACTCTGCCATGCTCCCACCACCCACCTGGGGGTCTCCTGTGCCAGTCCCAGCTGTGGCACGGGGTCCCAGGAGCAGGGGCTACTGGTCACACTGGTAAGCAGGGTTATTACCGGCCAAATCTACCTCCAGGGCTGTCTCCCTGTTGGAGACCGTCCCAGCACAGGGTCGGTATTGCAGGGTACCCTGCTCAGGGTGATCCTTGACCTGCTCTCCAGCCAGAAACAATATTCCCAGGAGACGGCCATTGGGCAAGATGACCTCATGGGTCTGTTTTACGACCTATCGCCATGGATTGCATCTCTTCTTCTAGAAGAGAAATTTTTGAAGCAGGGCATAATAACATGGGTGTTGTCCTGGTAGGGAAAAAGCAAAGGTCAATGAGCAGCTTTGTTGAGGACATCCCCTCCTCCACCATAATGGGCTCTTTGAGATTGCTCACTATAAAGGAAAACCACAAGCTGGAAAGAAGGACGGCAAAATTTTCTGCTGCATAAGTAAATGCTGGCGCTACTGAGATGACATGTGGGCTGCACCAGCCACAGGCCACCGCGGTTTGGGGTGACAGATGCACAGAGCATTAGTCACGTACATCAAAGCGCCTTCTACAACCCAGCCAACAAGAACAAACAGTCAGGAGGCAAACAGAGCCCCGGGAGGGGATTTCTGCTGAAATCGCTGCTATGGGGATGGAAACGGAGGGGTGAGGGGAGGGGCTGGTGCACGGCCACCAGCGCCTGGAAATGAAGAGGGTGAGGTGGAAGAAGCAGAGCTGCTGGGCTGGGCTGGATGGGTGATGTGCTCCTCACACAATATTTACTCCTGGATTTTGAGCCTTTCCTGTCTTTGCTTAGTCCTTGCAAGGGCCAGGTGCCCGGTGGGGACTTGCCCCACTCCCTGCTCTGGTTCTGGTGAGGTCCTGGGTGGGTGCCCACCCTGTGGGACATCTCCTGCCAGGCAGAGGCTTGTCTGGAGGAGATGCTGATACTACACACCAACATCTGCGGGAGGCGGGCAGGCAAGTGACTTCTCCCTGCTGGGATGGCACTGCCAAATCGGGGAAAACAGAGGTCAACTCCCACAGCGTGTGCCTCAAGCCAGAAGTTCTCAGCAAATGCCTCCAGCTCCATCCAGGAGATAAAGCCCAGGTATGGCAGCTCTTGCAGGGGGAAGGAGGGGATCTGTCTGCCAAGGCTCGGCTACAGGGAAAGCCCCTGGGACCCAGACAAGAAATCATTTCTGTTACAGGAGCCTCACGGGGGAGCAGCCAGAGCTCGAGGAGGGTTCAGTGTCAGGGACACTGCTGCAGGAGGCACCACGGCAGGTGGGACAGGCTCTGCAGGAGAGAGACACTCCCGCACGCCAACCCTCACCTATTAATGGACAACAAATAACACTTCTGAACACACCGGTAACTTCTTTAGGAAGTCCATAGAGCTGGGCACTGCTTTAGGGTCCTTCTGAAGGCACTAAGTCCAAGTGTTGGGCTACACCACTGCAAATAACCCCTTGGGCTCCACGGGCTGCCAGTGCCGACAGACGTACGTGCTGCCCTCCCCGAGGGTCTGCAGGCACAGGAAAAGCAACAACCCCCATTATTAGCACTGGACAAATGAACCATGGTTCTGGGAAGCTTCTGAGCTCCTCAAATTTCTCGACTTATCGGTGGTGGTGGGAACGGAGAAGAAAGAAGGCTCTCATTTGAGTGAAAGGAGGACAGAAAAATTACAGACAACTCAAAACCTCGAGCACATTTTTCCTGGGCTCACAGCTCCCTCGATGTCAACACCCCAGAGAAGGACTGTGGTGGCTTGTGCTGGCTCCGTGCACAGCACAGACCCACGGGCAACACGGGGTTTTTCCTTTGAACTGCTGCAGTCTGCTCTCTCAGCCTGGCAATTGTGGCTTTTGTGGGCCCCTAGAAAAATAGTTCTAGATAGCTCTCATTTAGCCTTCAAATTTTCTGTTCGCATTTTTATTCCATTTGTTTCTTAGCAACAATCTCAGTTCCCAGGCTCTCTCATTTCTCTCTCAATACTTGTCTTCACACTGAACACTTTCTGAAACCGCTGCTTAAATTAGGAGATATAATTTTCCGGTTAAAACCCTCAACCTGCGGTTAAGCTGATCCACAGAAATACAAAAATAAATAAAGGCTACAGAGGGTGCCCACAGACCACAGCATTTTATATATGAGCTTTGTTTTTTTTTTATCTCTCCTTCTCTTTAAAAAAATTGCTGGAAAATTTGTGATGGCTCCCCCGCTCCCTGGGAGCTTTGCCGAGGGGGTCTCTGCCTCTGCCCCCCTGGGAAGCAGATGCCCACCAGCCAGCACACACATGCCTGGGGCTTGCCCTAACACCTGCCTCAGCTGGCAAGAATTATCTTTAAGGCTTCTGCCAAAAATAAAACGGGGAAGGTTTGTGGTGCTGGAAAATACACTGAAGGGTTTAAAACCCCCTTGTTTCTGCCCTCCTTGCAATCAAGCACGGAGCATCCCTCAGAGAGGATGGGGCAGAGTCCAACAGCTCGGTGCTCCTTCCTCCCTCCAAGACCTCCCCGTGCCACATGGTTCCCATCCGTGGGAGCTGGTCTTCCACCTGAGCCCACAGAAAAACATCCCTGATTTTTTCCCATAAGGAGGAGCACACATGTGGCTCTTGGGCAGGCTGAGGACATCCTGCGGGCACTTTGTCTCCAGCTCCCACCAGCTTTGCGGGACCTCCCTGACTCTCCTCACCTCAGACCAGTTCCCCACGGCCCACTCGGAGGGACAGGGGACCTCCCGGTGACAGGGTGCGGTGGCCTCTGGCTTGGAGAGGTGCTGGCAGTCTGCGTGCTGCAGGGCCCTCTGCTCGTCCAGCCCCACGCTCTGGATGCAGAGCACCGTCCTCTTCATCAGCCCTGACCGGCCGCAGGTGGCCGAGCACTTCTGCCACTCGCCAACCCACCACCTGGGGAAACATGGAAGGGAAACACCTCAGCTACACGCTGTGCCCCACACGCTGAGCGCTGTGGGGTGGTGGGCTTTAGCCCAGGAGGTGGACAGAAGATGCACGTGGCCTTCAGCAGCCTGTAATGATCAGTGGGGCCTGGGGTCACGGGGGAGTTTGGATCCCAACCGCGGCTTGTGTTTCAGCCCGAGATGAGGGTCAGGGACAGAGGAGCCCCCTTGTAGTGTGGGGATGGTTCCCCAGAGGCAGAGAGGGGCTCCCAGCCCTGCCAGGATGGTGCCTTCTCGTGTGGCTCATGGTCTGCAGAGAAGCAACACATTGTGGCCGTTGGGCAACCACAGGTACTTGCTCCCATGGACCAACAAAGGGTCCGGGACCCCATTCTCAAGCGTGAGGGAAAGGAGAGCTGCAAAACCAGGGGTGCAAATTGCTGTGCACATCCTGGTGCAATCAGGGCATGGCAGTGACCGAGGTGCCCCCAACCCCGGTCATCCCTTGGGGCAGGTTTGGAGATTAAAGCTTTGCAAAACCTTGCTGGGCAGGGCTCCTCGTTGCACGTCCTCTGCTGGTCGTCGGGGCGGGTGAGGGCATCGCAGAACCGCTCCTCCACGATGCCCGCCAGCTTCTCCACGCAGTGCACGATCTGCCGCTGCACCCCTGGGGACACGGGCAAGGGACTGGCTTGAGACAAACATCGAACCAAACCACCGAGCATCCTCCACCAGCGGGCACAAGGGACTGGCTTGAGACAAACATCAAACCAAACCACCAAGCATCCTCCACCAGCGGGTGAGAGAAGGCCCTAAGGTAAGTTTGAGCCACCAAAAAACAGGGGAAAGAAAACAAAACTACCACCAAAACTGGAAGGTGAGAGCCCACTTCTGCTGAGGTACCGATGCCCTCATGAAACCCAACAGCACCTGTGTTTCCAGTGTGGGAAAAGCAGAGCTGGACACCTGGAATCAATCTGACACCTCTATGATGAGACCTACGGAGCTCAACTGGGCTGGAAATGACCCTGGGACAGGGACACCTGGGACTGGATAGATGGATGGATGGAAGGGAGCAACACTGGTCCAGTCAGGTGTGAAATGCCTCTGGAGCTGAGGTGCAGGATACACCACGTCTGAAGCTGCCAAGGAGGAGCACAGGATGGTGAACCCTGGAGATGCTGCAGCCCATGGGGGGAGCACCATCCAGAGCCTAGGATGGTGAACCCTGGAGATGCTGCAGCCCGTGGGGGCAGCACCATCCAGAGCCACATCCAGCCGTCGGAGCATGTGTGTGCATGTACATACACACACACACGGAGGCTTTCAGGAAGCTGTGTCCGAAGGGAACACAACTGACAGCAGCCCAGCTCTTTTTTGGCAGCTGCAGCTGATGGATAAATGACCCGCCGAAGCCCCCTGCCCCCGTCTGCAGCGCTCACGGGACATTTTTCTGGATGACCTCATCCCCCACACGCTGCCTCGCTGCCCGCTTTTGTCCTCCTTTTTGCAACACGTACTTGACCCATGACTTGGGAGCGCTGGAAGTACTAACCCTGCCATCAGCTGAGACTGACAGGAGCCTGCTGGAGCTGCTGAGCCGTGCTCTGGCTCGAGTGCTCGGGAGCTCATGGGGATGGTGGGAATGGGGTCCTGGGGCTGGTCCCCACAGAAAAGGCTCAGCCCGAGCTCTCCCAAACCCACCTCTCAGCTCCCACCATCATCCAGCCCAGGGAGAGGGGCTCAGCCCTCCTCCGGCTGCTCGCCTGGGGCTGGACAGGGTGAGCATCCTCACCCGCCTCCTGCCCAATTCGCTCCCCTTTCTCTTCTATTCTGGAAGTCAAGTGCTCAAACCTTGCAAAACAAGCTGGTTTTGAACAAAAGCAAGTGCCCTCAGCTCCCGTCCTCCTCAACACTGCAGGGTCCACGCAAACCCACGCTGCAGAGCTCTGAGCAAAAGTGTCTGTAAAACACCCCCCAGCTCCTGCGGCAGCACCAGCCCTCCTGCTCCCGCAGGGATCCCCGGCCAGCTCCCAGAACAGGCAGGAAACATCTCCCGGCACTTTGTGCTGCCTAGAAAACATGACTGTCCTCGAGTTCCCTTCCTTTCAGTGGCAGCCGCTCTCGAGGAAGCGCTGGCTGGTCCCAGCCTCCCCCCTCGCAGTGTTCCCCTCCATGGGCTGCCCCAAAGGCTGCCCCAGGACCCCCAGCTGGTGGCACAAAGGGGCAGGAGGGCAAGTGTCTGACACCATGGGATCCCAGGGCTCTGCCCCACAGCACCCTCCCGTGTGCTCTCCATAAAACCCTGGAAACCATCTCCCCACAGAGAGGCCCAGCCAGGCGGGAACCGGCCCTTTGAAACTCCCTGGATTTCCCTAAAGCTCTTTTGTCTCCGTCACCCTGACGCCCCGCACAGTAACAGGACACCCAGCCAGGGGCAAAGCACTGATAAAGCACGGGGTCCATCGGGCGAGCACGGTGGGGGCACCGTGGAGTGCTGACCTCAGCAGATGTCACTTTACCCCCCTCCAAGATCTCCTGAAACCAAAGACCCAGGAATTTCTCAGTTATCCCCGCGGCCCGGGGATGCTCTGCCCGCTCTGCTGCCCCACTGCCTGTGGCCGAGCCCCGGGGTGCCCCGGGAGCCCCCCTCACCGGTGCCGCAGGTGGCGGTGCAGGTGGTCCAGGAGCCGAAGCGCCAGAGGAACTCTGCCTGCTGGATCTCGTTCTCGCTGTCGGCCGGGCGCTGGATGGTGTACTGGTACCGCACGCCCGGGTTGGTCTCCTGGAACAGCAGCTGTGGGGACACACGGGTGGTCAGGGAGGTGACAGCAGAGCAGCCGGGGCTGGCTCTTCCACTCTCTTCAGGAGACAACAACCTGCCCAGCATGGCCAGAAAGGTGCCATTCTCCATCCAGCTCCGCGCCAGGGCTGCGTTACCTGTACCCCAGCAGCAAATCCTTTTGGAAACGGGGTTAGCAAATAGCCACAGTAGTGTAGGGGCAGAGGAGCTGCCCCTGCTCAGAGCACTGGGCTTGTGGAAATGTCAGGTAATGATAAAAAATAACACTGAGAGCATAAGAACCACCAGGAATTTGTTTTCACATCTCCCCTGATGAAGAGCCTGGAAGGATTCCCCTGTTAATCCCACCCAGTCCCACTGCCAAATGCAGCCCCATCCGAGGACCTTCTCAAGGTTCAGCAGAGTAAAGGGCCAGATGTCCTCTTCCCTGTCCCTGTCCCCAGTAGGAGCTGGGGAGGAGGTTTTACAGGGGCCACCACCAGCCCCAGCCCAGCCCGGGCTCTGCAGCCCATGGGGCAGGAACAACCCTCCCGCTGGTCAGGAGGACGCTGAGCCACCTCTGCCTCTCCCCATCCCTCCCGAGCCCTCAGCGAGGGCTGTTACAGTGAAGGAGGCTCTGACCATCCTTTGGGACGGCAGCAGAAGGAAGGGAAGGGGGCAGCAGCCAGAGCCCAGCCCCGCAAAGGAGGAATCGAATCTCCTCTCCTCTGCGTGTCCCAGAGAGCTGTGACCGCTCCAGCAGCCTCCCCGGGCAAGCACCGCAGCACTTCTTGGCTCAAGGTGCTGGCTGGTCCCCATTTGCACCTCCAACCTGCCACTGACCTGTCCTGGGCACCACCCCGGCGTGACCCCCCCTCTCCTGCAGCGGACGAAGGGGCTGGGGGCCAACAGGAGGGAGCCGCTGGCAACAACCACCAGTGATGGCTGATGGTGACACGCTCCTGAAGGGACGTCATTAATTGCTCCCCGCTTGGAAGGGGCTCCCACTGCTCTGACAGGCAAGAGACAGCTCCCGTGGTTGACACACACCCTGCCCAAAGCACCTCCTGCACCGGCGCTGGGCAATGGCCGGGAGCTGACCTGTGTTTTCCTGAGCCCAAGTGCTCCCACGACTGCCAGAGCTTTGTTGTTCTTGGAGCTTTGGCCGGAGCAGGGGCATCTTTCCAAAACCTCTTCATGACTATTGAAACATTCTTGTCAAAAGGTTTGTAATTAGGTTACGAATCCCAGAAAGTGATTTGCAGGAGCTGGGGGTGCCAGCACTCCCATCAGCACAGCCCTTGGCGCAGGCGAGCCCAGCGCCCCGCTCACAGTGTGAATTCAAGAAAGGGCTTCCCATAAGTTTGTGGCAGCCATGGGGCAGCCATGGGGCAGCCATGCAACCCGCCTGGGAAGGCAGGAGATCGGATGTCTCTGCCCCCTCCATCCTCCCCATCACACACCCCAGCCGCCAGCAGATCCCGGACCATACCTGGATCCACACGGGCTCCACGGTGGGCCCCGGGGAGGTGAGGTTCTCCCAGTTCCCCGTCCTCTTGTAGGTGAAGGTGGTCCCCGCCACCCTGTAGTCCCCATTCCACTGGATGGTCCAGCCCCCATTCAGGAAATACTTCTCCGGGTCCTCGCTCCGCAGCGCCAGAAAATTCCCAGCTTCTGCCACTTCTTCAATGCGGATCTCCCGTGCTCCCACAGGGATGATCCCAATATCAACGTAACCTGGGGATGGAACCGAGCATTGGTCTTGGTGGAGTCTAAGATGGGGCAGAGACGACCCATGCCCTCGGGTGGGTGCCAGTGTCCCTCGGGTGCCAGCATCGTGCCCATCCTTACAGCTCTGGAAGGCACCAGCGGGCACCAAACCCCACCTCGCGCTGAGCCCATCGCTGAGCAAGACGCTTCCCGTGTGGGTGCTGGCAAAGCGTTTACCACACTTCCAACGTATCCCTGTCAACCCACAAAGTCCCCTTAACCCTCTCCAGACTGGCTCCAGCACACACAGATTGGTTTTCAGGCTTTTAGACGCAAAAAGCAGCAAGGGGATGCTTGTCTTATGAGGAGTAAGCAGTGGACGGCAAAGCCACGTGTCCCCATGCTGTCCCTCGGGTCTTATCCCACCCAAATCAACAAGTCGTGATTAAAAACCACACTGCAAATGAGCGTGGAGTGGACCCTCACAGAATCCCATGGGGATGGAAGGGACCTCTGGAGACCATCCAGTCCAACCCCCGGCCAGAGCAGGTCCCACAGGAATGTGTCCAGGTGGGGTTTGAATGTCTCCAGAGAAGGAGACTCCACCACCTCCCTGGGCAGCCTATTCCAGGGCTCTGACAGCCTCACACGGAAGAAGTTCCTCCTCATGTTGAGATGGAACATCTTCTATTCAAGTTTGTGCCCATTTCCTCTTGTCCTGGCCCTTACCCAGCCCCTCGCTGTCCTCGAAGGTCTTCTTGACGGTGTGGCAGGTGGAGCCGTCCCCGTGGCAGACGCCGCACCGGTCCTCCACCGCGTTGGAGTCGATCTCGTAGTCGCAGCCCACGTTCTGCAAGGCAGCCCCATCAGCCCCTGCCCGCCCCGGCCTCGCACCACGCCAGCGGCCACCGGCGCGGCAGGAACGAGGGAGAGACGCGACGGTCCTAAACGGTGGGAAATAAGGAACATGGATGGGAGAATGGGGCGAGCTGGAGTCGTTCTGCAGGATGGGCTCGTACAGACACCTTGGCTGCCATACGGGTTTCTCTAACACATCCTTGTGGTCCTGCCGTCCTGCTCGTACGCGGTGAGGAGCACAACCCACACCTCATTTTCACCTTTTCCAACCCGAATCCCTGGGCAGCAGAGCCTGCTGGCACACGTTATGGGCTGGGAAAGCCCCTTGGTCCTCGGCCCTGCTAGTCCTGTTCCAAAAACACTTCCTGAAAACTTTTTATGTTGTGCTGAAGCTCTCCCCACCTCGTGCCAAAGCGCTCAACCTGCGCAGAGCGAGAGACTCCCTGTGATTTTTGCACCCTAAAAACCACAGCCAAGACCCCAGAGGGACCTGCTGGGTCCTTTGCCTGGAGCCTTTGCTGCCCGAGGAGGTGCCCAGGGGCTGCTGGCACACACGTACTGCAGAAACAGCACTGGTTTAGCTTCTGCCACAGCCCATCGTGGGCCAGGTTTAACTCTGGTGTCACAGGCTCAGCGGTGATGGGGATTCAGAGTGCAGTGAGCTCTGGGTGAAGGTGCTGTCACCCGCTGGATTGCACCATCCTACACACCAAGTGAAAGCCATGACCCCTGCGCTCCCCCTCCAGCCTCTGCACCGGCACATCACGGCTTCTGCAGTAACTTACAGCCCGTTCCAGGAGGAAACAGGACCTTCTCAAAGCCTCCAGTCACCGCTGGGCCCCTGCCCACAGCACGGCCAGGGAGAGGGGGAAGTTTCCACGAATGGTTTTGATATAAGAGGCTGCAAGGAAACTCGTTGGCTGATTATTTTCCCTATTTCCTGCTGCTCTTTGTGCCGTCCAAAGTGTCTTTTTTTTTTTTTTCCTTCCAAAAAACTGTGTTTTTCCAAAAAGCCTTTCAGAGTATCTTTATCTAACACTAGGGCAGGTGACACAGGGCCACCGGCTTTGCTGCAGCGTGGCTTCTGTAGGTCCCATGGTAGGAATCTGCCCTGCAGACCATGGCAGCTCCGACTCCCACCCATCTCCTGATTTCACCCATCTCACGAAACCCAATGCCACGTGTGTGTTTATTCCTAAACATGGGGCTCGCTGCCCGAGGGAAAGGGAAGGTGTGACTGAAGGGGCTGTCTCGCTGCCAGCGAAGGCCCCGGGGGGACGCAGGGCACAGCTCAGCAAAGCCTCCCCAGTCACACCAGCATCTCCCAGACGACTCCCAGCACCCACCCTGCCATCTCCACCAGATCCCCGTGCCTCCTGCACTGGGAAATGCCCTCCCGGGCCAGCAGCCAGAGCGACGCTGCCACACATCACAGCTCTTCTGGGGAGAGCTTCCAAGAAATTAAAATAGCAACCCAAAAGGAAGAGTGAATCCCAGCGCTGGGAGATGCTGCCAAACCGGGGAGGCACCTCCATCACAGCAGGTCAGACCCATGGCTGCCAGCTCCAGGCTGGGCATCCTCTCTACGCTCCCTTTCACATCCCAGGATTATTTTCAACTGAAACTCTTCTTTCTTTTTTTTTCCCCTGGGTTTGTGCTCTATTTCCCTGAAGCAGAAGCCAAATTACAGCCGTCCCACATGGAAAAAAGGAAAGGTTTCTGAGCGGTGAGTGACAAAACGAGCAACCTCAGCCTGTTGGTGTGTGCGGGAGGGGGGACAGGGCTCACCTAAGGGATGGGGGACGGTGCCCACCTGCATTTCCCCGAGCACAGGTTGGGGTTCCTTGGGCTCCCTCCCCGGTGCAGGACCCACCTTGCAGATGCCGTTGATGCACACGTCGCGGCTGGTGTTCATCTCGTAGCACGGCGTCCCGTCGATGACGGCGTCCCGCAGCTTCTCTGCGAAGTACTCGTCCTCCGGCCGGCAGTGCAGCTCGCAGGGGTTAACTGGGGGACCCAACAGGCAGAAACTAAACCCCAGCAGCTGGGGGCCACCGAACCACCTCCCAAAACACAAATTAACCCTGTGAGCCCAGCCATAACTTCAAATATGGCACGAACACGCTGCAAGGCAAATCTTACAGATGCGAACAGCAAGATCAAGCTGTCGGCAAGACGGGGTTTCGGGGTTTCTGTTGGGGCTGGGGGCAGAGACCTGGCAGTGGGCTTTGCCCTCGACTCACTGTTGTTGGGCACTGGCGTCCACTTGTAGAGCTTCCCTTTGTAGAGCATGGGGTTGAACTGGCTGCACTGGACCTGGCGGAAGGAGGGCTTGTCGGGGGGACACGGCCTGATGTTGCAAATCCGGAACCGCTTCCGCTCCCCCAGGCAGTACCTGCCCCCGTACTTTGGCCTGTTTGTGGGAGGAAAAGGCAAAAATCAGAGAATCATGGAAGGGTTTGGGTCCAAAGGAACCTTAAAGATCACCCAGGCCAACCCCCCTGCCAGGGACATCTTCCTGGTCCTCGTCAGGAGCATCCACAGCTTCTCTGGGCAACCTGGGCCAGTGTCTCACCATCCTCATTGTAAAAAACCTCTTCCATGTATCTAACCTAAATCTCCCCTCTTTCAGTTTAAACCCGTTACCCTCTGCCCTATCAGATAAAGGCAGACCACACACAAGGGGAAACTCCCTTTCCATTCCCAGCTAAGGGAGGGTGAGTTTGTACCTGCTGCTAAGGTTTCATCTCCTGAAGTTGGGTCAATCCTGAGTCCACCTGGAGCCAATGGGGAGCTCTCCCAGTTACAACCCACACATCCCTCTCCCACAGTGTCCGTGGAAGGCAGCTGGCTGTGAACCCAACATCCACCCCAGAAACAGCCCCACTCCACAGAGCAAGCTTTTGAAACATGTGGAAACCATGGCTCACGTCCTTCTTCTCCAAGTCCCTCCTGGACCAGCTCCCTGCTGCTGCTGCGGCTGCCGGGCTGTGCTACGGGACCATGCAGGGTGAGACATGGACCAAAGGCAGCATCTGCTGAGTGGTGGCTCTCAAGCCAGGTTAGCTACATCTCAGATCTTGTCCCTCTTAACAGTCTCTCCTTAATGTTTGAAATATGGCCAATTTTATAGGTCTGGTGTACCATGCTATACAAGCAGTTGTTAAAGCCAGGTGTCACCAGCAGTGTTCATGTCCAAAGCCCTCCCAGCTCCTGCACCTGCAGCTGGGTACCCTTCCCCGGGGGTAAAACATCTCCCTCATCATCCCGGGTACCGTGGCCGAGAGATGCCAGTGCTCCCACGAGCCAGGTCAGGCAGGAGGAGCTGCTGACTCTGATCCTCTACTGCCCAAGGGAAAGGCAAAGCTGCCGTTGGACTTTTTAAAGCAAGAGGGACTCTAAAAGCAACAATAGTTTTTTCTCAGATGCCAACAGACCCTCAAAATATTGCCACCATCTCCTGACGCTTGCCTCTGCCTTTGGGCACAGCACTCGCCATGGCCCGTGTCCTTACAACCTCATGAAAATTACTTTTCCCCTGATGATTTAAGTCTGGGCACACTTTGTGGACGAGAATAAAGTTAATTATTATTTTTGGGTTGTGTTTACATACCCTGCCCTGAGGAAATGCCTGCGGGAGGAGGACTGCCCAGCGCTCACATTTGTTCACTCCAGCCAAAAGGCAAAGCTGAAGATTTACCTACAGCGGCCAAAGCAAACAGCTGCCCAGGGAAATTCTCCTGCTTTTCCAGCCCTCGCTCTCCTGCCTGCCCACAGCTGTGTTTGAGACACGCCATAAACTACAACTGCACTTCTGCCACACAGCTCGTGTCACACACAAACCCAGCTCTTGACCCGGGCCCCAGATTACGCAGCACTTCTTCAAACAGCTCAATAGCACGTGCGGAAAAAAACGTGCCCGAGGAAGAAGCTGGGCAGAGAGCACATCTGGGCTCATCAGAGACCCTGCTCCTGAGCTTCCAGAGCTCCTCACGCCAACTGAAAAGCAGCGGCCACCAGTAAATTGCTCACAAAGCCCTTTTCCCTCCCAGACCCCGGGCGCTCTGACACCTGGGCAAACTGGGGATTCTGGCTGCATCCAATGCAGCAGCGATCTGGTGACAGAGGGGACACGTTGGGAGCAGATGGGTCAGCCCAGAAATCATGGATGGACAAGGCTGCTCCTCCAGCAGTTCCTGGCCTCTTCCAGGTGGGAGCCAGTGCTGGCTGCGGCACTGGCAGGCTGGGGGAGGCAGCCTCCGGCCAGGCACAGATCAGAAATTGTTCATGAAAAGCGACAGGGGGATAAACAGCAGCAGGATTTTTCAAAGTGACTCCGAATCAGGCTCAAAGAACATCTAATTTTTCTTTTCTGTCATGAAAGGACACTGGATGTGTTTTCCAACTACAGGTATAGAGCTTTTGCTGTTTGAGTCCTACTGCATCCACTCTCTGCCCGCACGGAATGGAACAACTCATTCCTGGAGGGTGACGGAGCAAACCCTTCCCCTCCAGAGGCACTCACTGCCCAGAGAAATGAATAATGACCCATGAAATGAATCCCCGGAGTGTTTCAGTAGCACAGTGATCACACCGATGACTGTGTGACGGGCACAGCTTGGCCATGCAACGCAGACAGGGGCAGGACCACGGTGGCCAGATGATGGTCCAGGGCTTTATGGAGCAGAGGACTCCTCTCCTCTAAATGGGGTCTGGGGGAGCTCTGGGACAGGGGAGGGCTCACTTACGTGGGGCTGCTGCACTGCCTCTCGGCGCTCTGCACGCCCGCGCCGCAGCTGCGAGAGCAGGATGCCCAGGAGCTCCAGGAGCTCCAGCCGCCGGTGATCGCCTCGGGACGGTAGCCCACGGGCACGCACTCGCCATTGAAGCACCACTGCAAAGGGAGAGGCCACAAGAAGAGAAAAACAAAGTTTAAGGATGCAATAATTGATGTTGAGTCAGAGAGCCCAGCCGACGGGAGCACTGAAGCCCAGTACCCGTGTTGTCCCGTGAAAATCCATGCTTTGCTCACACGGAGGTGAGCTGGGCGCTGTCAGAGCATCTCCACGCAATGGGAAACTCGGAGATGTTGGGCTGTTTGAGGATTTGTCCCAGGCAACATACCCAACCCTCCCCGGGAGCCCTCAGCAAGAGGGTCCACAGCTGGGTCCCAGCCCAGAGGGAAGGTCAGCAAGGCATCGCCACGGACACAGAGGTTTCATGGGGATCATCTCCGGTACCTGGGACCAAAAACCAAGCAAGGGGGGATGTCCGTCCACAGGTATTTTTATAACTCTGTAATAGTCTTATGCGACCTTGAGCAGGAAAACCCTGTTCTGGTACGTCACCCATGCAAGGGTGACCAGAGCTGGCTGCTGACAGATGGTGGCCCCTCGGGATTGCCAGCCCCTCCATGCCCCAGAGCAGGGAGAGGAATTCTCTGGGGAATTCCCCTGAGCAGGACGAGGAGCCTCAGCAGCCATGGTGGGCACTGCTCCCCGTTACCACCTTCTCCCCATTACCTTGTTCTCCCCGCAGGCCGTGCCATCGACAGCAGCATCCAGCTTGGAGTGGCAGGTGTTCCCCACCGTGCACCACAGCGTGTTGCAGACGCTCTGCAGAAAGCACAGGACATGGTTACGGCACCGGCCAAACCCACCGGCACACGTTTAACTCCCAGGGAGAGGATCACCCCGTGCAAAGCCCCCCACCCCGCAGAGAGCCCTTCAGAGCCACATGAGCCCCTGGTAGAGTCATAGAATCGTCTGGGTTGGAAAGGACCTTTCAGACCATGGAGTCCAACCACCAACCCAGCACTGCCAAACCCACCCCTGACCCGTGTCCCTCAGCACCACGTCTGCCCATCTTAGAAACATCTCCAGGGATGGGGACTCCACCACTGCCCTGGGCAGCCTCTGCCAAGGCTTCACAACCCTTTCAGTGAAGAAATTTGTCCTAATGCCCATCTTAAACCTCCCCTGGGGCAACTTGAGGCCATTTCCTCTTGTCCCATGGCCTGTTCCTCGGGAGAAGAGACCAACCCCCCAGCTCATGTCGGGGAGGACCCTGGCTTACATCCATGTCATCACAGAAGGTGGAGTAGGGGCCGTACTGCAGCCGGCACTGGTGGCCCACGTCGTAGAGGACACCCGGGGGCACCAAGGGGTAGTCCAGCACTTCCCGGGCAGGGGGGTCATCCAGGCACAGCCCCCAGCCCCGGCTGAAAGAGAGAGGTCAGAGTGGCATCACCCCCAGCCCAGCACAGCTGTACAGATGCTAACGGGGACACCGGTACAGATGCTAACAGAGACACCCATACAGGTGCTAACGGAGGAACCGAACAGCTCATTAACATCCCACCACCAGGAGAAGCAGTCAGCATTTCCAGCTGAGAGGACCCTGGCTCTCCAACCCACCCTGGAGCTGCTCCAGCACGTGACTGGGCACACATGGGTACCTGCTTTTCCTGCAGCCGGCACTGGTGGCCCACGTCGTAGAGGACACCCGGGGGCACCAAGGGGTAGTCCAGCACTTCCCGGGCAGGGGGGTCATCCAGGCACAGCCCCCAGCCCCGGCTGAAAGAGAGAGGTCAGAGTGGCATCACCCCCAGCCCAGCACAGCTGTACAGATGCTAACGGGGACACCGGTACAGATGCTAACAGAGACACCCATACAGGTGCTAACGGAGGAACCGAACAGCTCATTAACATCCCACCACCAGGAGAAGCAGTCAGCATTTCCAGCTGAGAGGACCCTGGCTCTCCAACCCACCCTGGAGCTGCTCCAGCACATGGCTGGGCACACACGGGTACCTGCTTTTTGGGGTGGGTGTTTTTTGGGGTGCCCGCTCCCAGAGCGATCACCCCGCTGCCCCCGGGCATGGCGGTGATGGGGAAGGCGAAGGGGCAAAGGCAGCAGTGGCTTTTCTGTGCAGCTGCGGGGCCAGTCCCTTGCTCACTCCCCCTTTCCCCCCTGAGATGCCTCTGTCCCCCCACTGGAAAGCCAGAAACGTCATTTTCCCTGGGAATAATCCCCCTGGATTTTCACTTTGTGACCAGGTCACGGGCTCAGCCCTCAGCCCGGACCCCGCTTTCGCTGCTCGAGGTGAAGGGTTTCATTGAACAAACATTTCCCTGCTGAGCAGCAGACGTTGTCCCCGCGCCCCGGCACCACGCTGACCCCACGGAGAGCACAGCCCTCGTGTCAGTGCCCCCCTAATAGAGATGGAGCAGGTTGTCAGCAGCAAAACACACTCGCCCTTGTATTTCCTGCTGCAAACTGTGCTCAAACTGCACCGGACAGGACGTTTTTAGAAGAAGCCATGGAAGTGAGCCCTGCAGGCTGGCCGTGGCAGGCAGCCAGGCTGTGGGAGCCACGGGGGACACTGCTGGCCACCCCTGCCCACTCTCGCTGCCGTCGGTCACAAACACACCAGAAACTGTCCCCAGTTTAGCTCCCAGTGTTGATTTGAACAAACTTGTTTCCAGCGAAGGCAAAGTGTCCAGCGAGGGTTTCTCAGCCGATTAGATTACTCTGGCTCCTTCTGATGGGGAACAGGTCTAAATTAACTTGAAACAAGTTTAACCCAATCCTTTTGAACCCAAAGCAGCAACACAGAAACCAGGGCCAGCAGCCGGGGGGGAGCTCCTGCTTTGGGGTGCTGGCAGTGCCATGGGGTGATGCCCGGCAGAACCAGCACCCCCTCCTCCCTTTCCCATCCCACCCCGGTGAGGTCCACCCCAGACGCCTGCAAACAGCTCACTTGGCTGGAGACAGCCCCTTAAAATACCACGTACATATATTTTTCTGTCCTGGGGTGGAGGGTGATTTAGATTTGCTGTCAGCTTTCCAGTGTGCTGTGTTCAAAATCTATTTCTTCATTAAATATTTTACAATCGTCCTACTGGTCTCTTCAATTGGCCAAAACATATTATCGAGCCAGCAAAAAATTGGCACGAGTTTCCCTCTGGCTTTGCAGGGATATGCAATAAACCCCACGCTGCAGTAAAAATGCACAGGGGTCTGCGCTGCGTCTGCCTCTCTCAGTCTGTTCGTTAACGAGCCGGATGATGGAGTAGATGGGATGGTGATTAAATCCCCATCTGTGAGCAGGCTGGGAGGATCTGCAGATACATTTGAGAGCGGGATTAAAATTCCAAAAGCACTCGGAGAACTGGAGGAAGGGTCCAAAAAGCCAGGAAGGAATTCAATAAAAACAAAGGCAAGGATTGGAGCTCGGGAGGAATCAGCTGCTCAGAGAGGGGATGTGGCAGCCCCAGCAGAGGAGCGATGGAGCAGGCAGGGCTGGAGAAGATCAGCCATTCCCAGGCTCTGGAAAAGGTGGGGATGGGCTGGATGGAGCCCACGGGAGGATGATGGCTGAAGACCCCCAGCGTGGTGCAGAGAGGCCAAAGAATTGGTTGTCTGATCTAGAGAAAAGGCTGAAGGGAGATGAAACAACCTGCAGTGGAGTCAAGGCTGCTGCTGAGATGGAGAGAGGCTGCTCCCCACCATCGTGGTGCAGACAGGGCATCCAGGAGACACCCACCCCTGTTTCACAAGGGTATTCCCCCAGCCAGGCCGGGAAAGAGCTCACGTCGTGGTGAGGGGTGGAGAGCGAAGAGCCTTACAGCATCCTCCAGCTCCTCCCAGGGTTAGGAGGAAAAATCACAGACCACCAAAAAGGGCTGGTTTGGGTCTGGAGTGGGGAGCAGCAGAGCGGTCCCTCACCCACAGCAGCGTCACCACCCGCCCCCTGAGCAAGGGGTGCTCATTCCCCTGGGGGTCACCACTGTCACAGCAGGGGGGTGACCTCTTCCATCGCCCTGGGGTGGACCCTGACCCACAGCCTCATCAAGAGGGTCCCCCAACCCTGGCTGCACCCCCGGCCTGACCAGCAGCCCTGGGGCCGTGCCACTGTCGAAAATGGGAATAATTTTCAGATGCTTAAACGTTCGGCAGCGTTTGTAAAATAGGAATCTTTTGTAAAATAATAATCAGCATCTGACTGTGCTTTAAAAAAAAAACAAACATGAGGCCTGTTCCAAGCACATCTAGCAACCCCAGGTCAGCAGGGTCCCACTTTCTGGCTTACTCCTTCCCGTTCTCCTGCCAGCATCATATTATAAGGCACTCATGTCTGTGCTGGCAGCGGCTTCTCCCTCGCCCAGGGGACGTCGCAGCCGGGGAAAGTCGCCTGCCAGGCTCTGCTCTGCTCTTGAGGAAGAGCTGCCCCTTCTAGGGGGGGCAGAGAGACCAAAACCCAACCGGAGAAGCCTCCAGCTGCTCCGTTTCTTCCCCGTCACAGCTCGTAGCAGCCCGAGGTCACTACAAGCAGGAAATTCTTCATCCAAAAGTGAAGGTTAAAAGCAGAGGGGCCAAGAACGCTGCGGATACGAGAAAGCTCCATTCCACCAAAAGCCATAAATCAACAGTAATTCACCCTGTGAGGGGGCCAAGCCCACACGTTCCGGGCTGGGATTTAGGAATGGGAGCTCAGCCCCAGGCAGCCCCCCCGGCACGAAACTGTGGGTCCCTCGCCCAGCTCCCCCCAGCCCCAGCTCTTGCCGCTGCTCTCGCTGTTTTCCTGCAGCAAGGAAGGAACATGTTTCTCCAGTGCAGAAACATGTTTCTCCAGTGCAAGACACTGGCTGACAAACCTAAGTCTCCGGGCTGTGTTCCTAGGAACTTAATAACAACAGGCTGAAAAATCAGCCACGGGGTGCTAAAAATAAACAAATACATGGAAGAATTTGGCTCGGTCTCATTTCCTCACGTGATGCCTCCTGCCTAGAGGCAAACATCATCTCCTCCTTGTGCAGCCCCGAAGAAAACTGCACAGAGCCTCCGAGAAAAAACCCCTCTGGCTTTAGCTGTTCAAGCCACAACCCCTGTGCCACCACCCCAACGCTTGCGCTGCTTTTGTGTTGGAACCCCCATCCTTTGCAGCAGGGACCGAGGCAGCCGAGCATCCCCACTGGCCCTGGGGCTGATTGCCAAGCCCCCAGCCACCCCCAGCACCCCCCCAGCGAGGAGGAAGAGGAAGGGAGGACTTACTCAAGGAAGCGTGTGATGTACTCCCGGCTGCAGCGGGACCAGGTGAGTGGGGACGTGTCATACAGGAGCTGTGGAGACATGATGAAAGGTCTTTTCCCAACTGGCTCACAGTCATTGCTGCTTCCATCATGCTGAATCCCAAAACTGTGTAAGAGCACAGCCCCACAAAGGAGAGGTGAGCCGCACGCCGCCACAACCGCGCAGCCTCGCCGCTCTCCGGCACGACCCCACGCCACGCCGGCCACCGCAACCCGGCCCAGCTCCAGCCATTCACGGGACTGGGGCATCTGGTCATACTAGTCATACCAGGGACACTGCCCCAGACTTCGTCCCATGCTTTTATTTCAGCTTTTTTTACTCAAAACTCAGCCAAGAAATATGCAATGAGACTATCGAACAAGATTAATTTAAACTTACTAGGTACATGGGCTTGCCATATAAAGGTATCTATTATGAACTGTGACGTTCAAGCGGTCTTGCCAAAATTTAATTGAAATTAGGGCAAGCAAAATTCTGCCACTGGTTCTATACACAGACCCTATGTTAAAACTCCCTTCTCCACCCTCTTCTCCGAAACCCTCAGCATCAGCAACACAGGACAGCATACAAATGCCGTTTGTCCAGGTTGCCTTGGGTTATGTGATTTTTCATTGAGCCTGGGGCAACCAAAAACCTATCTCAGAAATTAAACTCCCCGGGTAAGTTCCCCAGGGAGCGGAGGAAGGTTTGCACCAGCGAGGAACCGCTCAGGAACCTTCTCCCAAGTCCCACCCCTGCCTTTTCATCCCCAACTGAGCAGCGCAGAGGACAGAGGAGAGGAAGAGGAGGAGGATGAGGAAGCTGGTGGTACCTGTGTCCAAGCTCATGGGCCACGGTGAAGGCCAGGGGCAGTCCCGTGTCCTCGTTGATGTTGCAGCTCCTGTGGGGCTGGCACATCCCTGCCACGTGGGACAGCCCCAGGGTCTCGCAGGGCCTGTTCATTGCGGCGCAGATGTCCTTCCTGGGGAGGTGGAGAGGACGGACACACGGACACAGAGCAAAGAGGGGCTGTGAAAGCAGCAGGAGCCACCGCGAGGCACGGGACGGAGCGTGGGACACATCCCAGCCCGTGAAGACAGACGGACACTGGCCAAACAGAAGCCAGAATGGAGACATCCAACGTCTTTCCGCAACAGAAAAATTTACGACCTTTCCTGTCCCCTTTACTCTCCCAGTATCCCCGGCTTATTATTAAGCCTGATTAATGGGAACTGCTAGCCAGCCTGGCTACATCCATTCCATTGTATAAATAAAGCTGATGTTGGGGCTAATTAAGCAATTACTACATTGCTTGGGGAAGCACATCCCAGGGGTGCTGTGGTCCAGGGCGGAGGAGCTCCAGCCACCCAGGAAGAACAACTCCATTGAAGTGCATGGCCTTAAGTGCCTTAGTTCTTGCTACAAAGAGAACTTCCTGCAGAAGATAAAACTGTTGTGGGTTGTGAATCATCACACAAGCCACCGCCGCTGCCAAGAGCCAAGCTGCTGCTGCAGCCTGAAACCATCAAACCCAGTTCTGACTGCAAGGTATATAAACTTGGCCAGAGGCACGAATTCCTTCCAGCTTCATGGGAGGTCATGGGCCTCCTCAGAGGCTCCCCTGCCAATCCCAGCATTAGCCTCCAAGGCAAAAAGGAGAGTTAATCCTTGTGTACATCTCCCAGGAGGATCCAGCCATGCTGGGGCTTGGCAACAGGGCCACGGTGAAAACCTGGTTTGGAAACCTCAACTGGGAGCCGACCGGGAGCCCTCTCCGGTTTTAAACCTGAGATTTGAGACCAGTTCCAGCCATTAGGACCAGTTTATCTTTGGATTTCATGTTCCATATCTGATGTGCAGGTGTCCAGCCAGGGCTTAGGCTAGGAGGGAGATTTGAGGAGCTCTCAACGAGATGTTCCCCGGGCTGCCTCTCTGTCCCCCTGCCCGCAGCCAGCAGACCATCTCCAGCACAGAACTGGCACGTGGGGACAATACCTTGTGAGCAGGACTGCGACGTCGTGATGCAGGGGATGGGAATCTCCTTTCACGTTGATGCTCTTCTGCCATTTGCAAAAGCTCCTCAAGGTGTTGTCTGCGTGGTGGGAGATTTTCAGATCCTCCTGCCAACACAACGAAAAGGCTGCTGTCATATTGCTGCCAGATCTGCCTGGGATTTTTGGATGCAGGAGGGAGGGGACTGATCTCAGACAGATGAGAGTGAAATCAGGAGCAACTGCCATCCAGATGGAATTGCTCCATATTTATAGGTTGTAGGCTGGGTGGGAATACAATCCTTTTCTGCTTTCTTTTCATCTGTGATTCAACTGAAACATTACATTATCTGACACCGGGGGCTAAGAAACACTGTGGGAAAAGATCCCATCCTGGCTGATGGGGAAGGACGGAGCTGGGGAGCCCATTGGAGTGGCGTCAGGCTCCCCGAGAGCCACTGCTGCAGCTGGGAGCACAACCAGCCGGAGACCCCCTCCCTCTGCTACCTGTGGCCACACCGAGTTATCCTAAATTATTATAAGAACGAGACCCTGCAACTCCTCTGGCCGTGGTGTCCCCTTGACTTCACCAGGGCTGCAGCCCACGCAGAAGACCAGGCAGGCAGGCACGGGCATCTGCATTTATCTTACACAAACCCACCCAGGCCATGGAAACAGTGCCAAAGAGAGATTCTGAGCTTTCAAGGCCAGCTCGCCGTGCGTCCCAGCCCCGCTGCCAGGAGGGGAGGCTGAGTCACCCTGTTTGCTTTTTACCTCTTCGTCTTCCAGCAGGATGAGCCGCACAATGGCGATGTTGATGGGGTTCCCGATGCTGGCGTGGTGGAACAGACCCGCCACCTGCAGCAGGCAAACACCAAAGAAATAAAGCCCGAAAGAAAAAAAGACAGACCTTGCCTCACGACACCGCTGCCGGTAAGGACATCTGCAGGGGAACAGGAGCTCCAAGGGAAGCTACTGAAGGTTGCTGACACCATCTCGGGGAATTCCCCAAAATGAAAGACAAGACCAGATGCAGACCTGGAGACTAAGGCATTCGGAGTGCCAGGATATCCCTTTAAAACTGATACAATCTGTGCTGCACTTTGAAACTCAACCAGAAACGCCCAGGGGAACCCCTCTGCTTTCACTCCCTAACAGATGTGTTTAACATCTCAAAGGAAGCCTGGGCTCTCTGGGTGCCCTCACCAGCCCCCAGAAACCCAGGGTGGGCAGCACCCACCACCCCCCTTCCCTGGAGCATCCCTGCCCTCGGGGTGCCTCCCTGGGAGGCCACATTTCCCATCCCACAGTGGGAAGGAGAAAAGAACATCCCTTGAATACCAACCCATCCTCCCACAGCCAACAGAGCACTGAGCAATGCAGAAAAGCCAATGCACGGGCGGGAAGAGCCCGTCTGGTGAGAGGTTTGCTGAGGTCCCACCAGGGATGAGTCCTGGTGAGCCCCGTGGTCTGAAGACGGCCTCGCAGCCCCAGGGACCTGGCGGCTCTGCCGCTGAGAGGAGCAGGACTCACCATGTTCATCACGGTCAGCCTTTTTTTTTTTTTGGTAAAACATCTGCAGTATTGGAAACATGTCATCAAGGACTCCTTAATTCAAAGAAATAACCTTTTGGTGTTGAGGATGCAGCCCACACCTAGACCCGTAACCTACAAGTATTTCACTGCGCTGTATCTGGGGCTTGGCAACAGGGCCACGGTGAAAACCTGGTTTGGAAACCTCAACTGGGAGCCGACCGGGAGCCCTCTCCGGTTTTAAACCTGAGATTTGAGACCAGTTCCAGCCATTAGGACCAGTTTATCTTTGGATTTCATGTTCCATATCTGATGTGCAGGTGTCCAGCCAGGGCTTAGGCTAGGAGGGAGATTTGAGGAGCTCTCAACGAGATGTTCCCCGGGCTGCCTCTCTGTCCCCCTGCCCGCAGCCAGCAGACCATCTCCAGCACAGAACTGGCACGTGGGGACAATACCTTGTGAGCAGGACTGCGACGTCGTGATGCAGGGGATGGGAATCTCCTTTCACGTTGATGCTCTTCTGCCATTTGCAAAAGCTCCTCAAGGTGTTGTCTGCGTGGTGGGAGATTTTCAGATCCTCCTGCCAACACAACGAAAAGGCTGCTGTCATATTGCTGCCAGATCTGCCTGGGATTTTTGGATGCAGGAGGGAGGGGACTGATCTCAGACAGATGAGAGTGAAATCAGGAGCAACTGCCATCCAGATGGAATTGCTCCATATTTATAGGTTGTAGGCTGGGTGGGAATACAATCCTTTTCTGCTTTCTTTTCATCTGTGATTCAACTGAAACATTACATTATCTGACACCGGGGGCTAAGAAACACTGTGGGAAAAGATCCCATCCTGGCTGATGGGGAAGGACGGAGCTGGGGAGCCCATTGGAGTGGCGTCAGGCTCCCCGAGAGCCACTGCTGCAGCTGGGAGCACAACCAGCCGGAGACCCCCTCCCTCTGCTACCTGTGGCCACACCGAGTTATCCTAAATTATTATAAGAACGAGACCCTGCAACTCCTCTGGCCGTGGTGTCCCCTTGACTTCACCAGGGCTGCAGCCCACGCAGAAGACCAGGCAGGCAGGCACGGGCATCTGCATTTATCTTACACAAACCCACCCAGGCCATGGAAACAGTGCCAAAGAGAGATTCTGAGCTTTCAAGGCCAGCTCGCCGTGCGTCCCAGCCCCGCTGCCAGGAGGGGAGGCTGAGTCACCCTGTTTGCTTTTTACCTCTTCGTCTTCCAGCAGGATGAGCCGCACAATGGCGATGTTGATGGGGTTCCCGATGCTGGCGTGGTGGAACAGACCCGCCACCTGCAGCAGGCAAACGCCAGAGAAATAAAGCCCGAAAGAAAAAAAGACAGACCTTGCCTCACGACACCGCTGCCGGTAAGGACATCTGCAGGGGAACAGGAGCTCCAAGGGAAGCTACTGAAGGTTGCTGACACCATCTCGGGGAATTCCCCAAAATGAAAGACAAGACCAGATGCAGACCTGGAGACTAAGGCATTCGGAGTGCCAGGATATCCCTTTAAAACTGATACAATCTGTGCTGCACTTTGAAACTCAACCAGAAACGCCCAGGGGAACCCCTCTGCTTTCACTCCCTAACAGATGTGTTTAACATCTCAAAGGAAGCCTGGGCTCTCTGGGTGCCCTCACCAGCCCCCAGAAACCCAGGGTGGGCAGCACCCACCACCCCCCTTCCCTGGAGCATCCCTGCCCTCGGGGTGTCTCCCTGGGAGGCCACATTTCCCATCCCACAGTGGGAAGGAGAAAAGAACATCCCTTGAATACCAACCCATCCTCCCACAGCCAACAGAGCACTGAGCAATGCAGAAAAGCCAATGCACGGGCGGGAAGAGCCCGTCTGGTGAGAGGTTTGCTGAGGTCCCACCAGGGATGAGTCCTGGTGAGCCCCGTGGTCTGAAGACGGCCTCGCAGCCCCAGGGACCTGGCGGCTCTGCCGCTGAGAGGAGCAGGACTCACCATGTTCATCACGGTCAGCACGTACTTCTCGATGTTCTCGCTCCCGTGGTATTCTATCATCTTGGTGTCTGCCACCACCAGCGTTTCCACCCACTTCTCCTTGCTGATGGAGCGCTGCTTTATCCTCCTCTTCCTGTGCTGCTTCTGCTCCCATCTTTCCCGCCGCTTCTCAGACCTCTCCAGGCTTTCCTGAGATTCTGAGGGATCAAAGAGGGGAAAAAAGACTTTTTTTTTTTTTTTTTGGTAAAACATCTGCAGCATTGGAAAAATGTCATCAAGGACTCCTTAATTCAAAGAAATAACCTTTTGGTGTTGAGGATGCAGCCCACACCTAGACCCGTAACCTACAAGTATTTTGCTGTACGTTCCAGAAAATTACTGGGGGTTGAAGACTCTGACCTTGCATAGAACTTTAGCATCATAGAAAAAAAATAAAAAATAAAGCATTTGGGGTCAGACTTTTTTTTTTTTTGGTAAAACATCTGCAGTATTGGAAACATGTCATCAAGGACTCCTTAATTCAAAGAAATAACCTTTTGGTGTTGAGGATGCAGCCCACACCTAGACCCGTAACCTACAAGTATTTCACTGCGCTGTATGTTCCAGAAAATTACTGGGGGTTGAAGACTCTGACCTTGCACAGAACTTTAGCATCATAGGAAAAAAATTAAAAATAAAGCATTTGGGGTAATTTCTTTGACTAGAACAGGGTTTGCAATATTCCACGAGGAACATGGAGCACCCCAGAGCAGAACACTTAGGGTTTGTATCCACGTATGAATTTACAGACAACCCTGCAGAGCAGCTTGGGGTCATTTCTTTGACTAGAACAGGGTTTGCAATATTCCACGAGGAACATGGAGCACCCCAGAGCAGAACACTTAGGGTTTGTATCGAGGTATGAATTTACACACAACCCTGCAGAGCAGCTTCAGCACATACCACTGGGAAGTACCGGTGGCTCAACATTTCCAATTATCACCACAAATCTGCATTTTACAGAGAGAGACAGTTCCCCAACGTGACAAACTCTGCCCCCCCAAAGCTGGACTGATGTCTTGAGCCAAATCCCGAAGTTCATTGGTGTCTGGGGCAAGAGGGAGACGTTGCAGGACCTCACAGACCTCCTTGGCCACGTGGGGACCGAGCCCTGCTCCTTCCCCAGGAGAAACAAGGGGAACATTGAGTGGCCAGAGGGGATGGGAGGCTCGGATGCTCCTCACACACACCAGCCACTGGGAATTCTCATGGGAGACTTTTCCTGTGACGCTGCTCCAGGATCAAGGTCAGGGTCAGCCCCAAGCTGGGCGAAGGCTTTACAAACCTCATCCCACTCAGTGGGAACCGCTTTTATGGCCGGTTTCTAAGGGCTCAGCCTCACTTTGTTAACAATGGACTTTTACATTTTATGGACTACACTGTACTTTAACCGTGAAAGAGTGTTTTATCCCCCAGCCTGAAAAATCCCAAGTATCTGGATAATTTGATGAATTGCTAATACCACTGTGACACTTTAATCGCAATGGCCTCCTTGAAGCTTGTTTCCATTGTGTCCTTTGCTGCTGAGCTTCCAGCCGGGACGTGAAGGTACTGCAGAGGAGATGGGCACGGAGGGCTCCTGGCGTCCCCCCAGGGAAGGTCCACAGGGGATTTTCCCTTCGAGACCCCCCTTAAGCACCCCCTCAACTGTACCCACAGCCCTGGGTACTGACAGAAGCCAGATAACACCTACCAGCCCAATGCCACCTGGCTGCCCGGCGTTTGGCAGAGGAAACCAGGAATACATCAGCACCGAAAGCTCGCAGTAACTAAAATCCGACAGTTTTGGTTTCCTTTCCAGGGCAGACACAGCACATCCACCTTGCCAGCCCGGGCTGCAGCGGAGACCCACGTGTGTTACACACGGGCCATGGCACACCCAGTAAAACTCATTTACAATGAGCAGACTTCAAAGTCTAGGAGGAGCCACTATGATTATTACCACAGATTAAATAATTAATTTAGATTAACAGAAGAATGCCTGCAAATAACCTGATTATAGAAAAAAAAAAACCAAACCAACAAACCAACCCAGTTTCCGAAAGCAGAGAGCTCTAGGAAATAGGCAAAGCCAAGATGCGCTGCCTGGAAGATGCAGCTTCACGGATGGAGACGAGGAGTGAAGAGCCCGTGAGCTGCTGGGGATGCACTGAATTCCTCCTTGCTTGAAACACTGGGCTTGGAAGTTCATCCAACCCATCTGCTCCAGCCAGAGGACAAGGCACTGGGAGGAGCTCTCTGCCCTGCACAGACTCCCGGGGCAGCGACCGGGTTTCACTCCCAAAGCCCAATGCCCCGACAGGTCAGAAACTGGTGTTTGCAAGGAAATGAGAACAAATCCTCTGTCTCCACATCACGGGACGCTGGCAGGACCAGGAGGAAAAAATGAGTGAGCGGCCCAAGGTTTGGGGCACGCATTGAGTCATGTATGTGAGAAACATAAGCAAATACAGAAAAATTGGCAGGAGGAAAAAAAAAAACAACCCACCCTGTGCTCTGCAGGGATTCCAGTGACCTGTGGGCTCCGGTCATTAATGCCACAAACCCACTGCCCGGTGCCGAGCGAGCAAACTCTCCTGAGTAGCCATCTGAGTAATAAAATGGGCTGTGGGAAGGGTTACGTGGGCCACCTGGGGCCACCAGGCTGTCTCAGCCAGCAGCTCCAGCCCGTGGGACACCCACCCATGCCAGATGCCACCCTGCAGCAGGACACCCCACAGCATCCGTCCCCTCCCTGCTGATGGCTGAGTCTCTTGGTCCCAGGGTTTCCTTTCTCTCCAGCCCTACGTGGCAGGAGGTTCCTCCAGCCCAACTCGCAGAACTCCAAACCCAGAGCAACCAGTGTCACCGGTGGGTGCTGGGAGCTCAACACTGGGAAACTAACGAGTCTGCGGAGGCAAGGCAGGGGGCTGAGGCTCGGACCTGCCCCCTTTATCTTTCCACCAGGTGCTTCATATGAACCAGAGGACCCAGCGCGTTGCACATTGGTGAGAGGAAGGACCATACCTTGCACGCCACAGGGTTCCCATGGAGCTGGTGGCCTCCTGCCCAGCTCTGCCCCGTGCTGGGGCACCTGGCGCTTGTATATCCTGTGGGGCTGGGCTGCCCCCTCCTCCCGGGAGCTGGTGGACACCGGTTCGATGAAATAGTCCTCGTTCATCAGCCGAAACACACCTTTCTGGCAGGGGAGAGACAAAGCTGTCACCATGAAGCCACCCGCACCCAGCAGAGACTCACACTGAAGGACCTGGGAACGGGAGAGGGTCTCCAACGTTTTCCAGGAAGATAGAGGTGTTCTCTGAAGAAAGTGGTTTTAGGGGTGTAGCACCTGCCTTCTTTACTCCCATGGAGTTACAGTCTCTCCAAACCCACAGACCCTGGGTGCGAGCACTGCTGGGGACCCCTCCTCTGCCCTGTGCTGGGGATGGAGGGGGTTCTCCTGGGGTCACCCCCCGCCAAAGAGAATCCCCCCACCATACACCCATTGCCTCCAGGGAACCCCAGCACCTCTGCCATCCCACTGCCCCAGCTCGGGGCTCTGCGCATCGTGGGACCTACCGAGGGGTATGGTTCCACCTCTGCAACCCCCCAGGGGCTTTGAACCCCGTGGGGAGCCGGTCCCTGCTCTAGGGGGATGCCAGCGGATGCGGATACAACCCTTGTGTCAGGACCCAGCAGGGCAAACTTGGGACTTTAGGAGAAATGAGTGTATCTGTGACAGTCACTTCGCCATTCAGCAAAACTTACACTCTTACATCTCACTACTGCCCTCGAAAATATCTGCAGTGGAATAAGGCAGGGGAGGTGTTCCCAGAACGTACAGAATATTCACTCCACACGAGCTGCCTTCCCATAAACACATCCCGGCCTCCAACACCTTCTGTCCAGATGTGTTTCTCACAATCCCACGTTTCTGTACTCGAAGGCGGAGGCGATAGGAGAATCGCTCTCTTTGGGAATTTGGACACAAACAAGTAAACACAGTCCCGGAGAGTTCCCAAACCGCTGGAATCCATGGGAAATTTACAGTCAGCTCATCCCTGGCCGCATCAAACCCACGCGAAGAGATCCCGGCCCTGCTGCTGCCAGGGGGAGTTTGGCTACTGCTTTGAGGAGGGGAAAAAAAAAAAAAAGGGGATTTCTCACAGGGCTTCTGCTATTTCCTTATTGACTAAAATAAAAATCTGGGTACTCACCAGGCCATCACAGGTACTGAGCACAGCCAGCCCCCCCGCCGGCGCCCGGCCCCGCACCTCCCCGATCATATGGCAGGAGTTGGAGGCGCGGGGCTGGATCTTGGCGCCGGCGATGCCCCCGAACCGCCGCTCGCTGACGAAGCCGGGCGCCAGGAGGTTGCGGTTGAGGCTGAGGTTGAACCTGAGGGGCTGCCCCCGGTACCGCAGCTCGTAGAAGGCCGGGGACTTGCTCCTGGAGGAAGGCGAGCGCCGGTGGAGCGCGCGGTGGGACAGGTCGTAGGACAGGAACGCCCCGCTCTCGTCAACCTTGACGGGGTGAACGATGTCGCTGCTGGCGTCCGGCTCTGGGGAGACAGGGGTGCCATGGTTAGTTTTGGGGGGCACCCCCTTTCCTCTCCCACCCCTTCGACTGGAGGCTGAACACCCAAGGCAGCCCAGAGGGGCCAGGTACCCAAATACCAGTTGGATCTGGTGACTGGTGTCCAAAAGCATGCCAAAGGCATGGTGGGGAGCGGGGAATGGCAGAACCCCCCCCAGCCGTGGGGTCCCAGGCAGCCCCTCCTGCCCTGGGGGTGGCAGGGGCCGGGATGTGCCCCGGGAGAGGGTCAAGGTCAGGGTCAGGGTGGGGAGGGATGGGGCTGGGACATGCAGGGGCCGCGCAGCCCCGGGGCTCTGCTCCAGCCGGGGCAGCTCCCAGTATCCACACGCACCTTCCCACCTTTTAAATTAATAAAATAAAATTGTAAAAAAACCAACCACCAAGCCAAAGAAAAAAAGCCAACCAAACAAAAAAACCCAACCAACCCAACACACAAAAAGCCCCGAATCTCAGCTTCCAGGCGGGGTTGGGAAGCCGTCTCGGGGCAAAGCACCGCCCGGGCACCGAGCGCCCCGCAGCCTCCCCCGCCGGTGCGCAGCGCCGCGGCGGGACCCGGGGGGGCACCGGGGGTCCCGGCCCCGCGCATCCCGCCGGAGCCGCGGGACGAGCCCCGCAGCGGCCGGAGGGGGGTGGGAGGGGGACACCGAG
>NW_015090969.1:1849534-1850537 GCF_001431845.1 Calidris pugnax | reverse complement strand
CCCCTACCGCCCCCCCTTCCCCAGCCCCCGCCGAGGGGCTACGCGAAGTTCAGGGGGAAAATGGGGAAAAAAAAAAATGGTGCTTTCCCGAGGCTGCCGATTCCCGGGAGCAGCCCCGAGACTGAGCCTTTTGGTTTTCTTCTCGGGATGAAACGAGCGGGAAATATAAAAATGGGATGGTTGATAGAACCGCGGACTGGTTTGGGTGGGAAGGGGCCTTAAAGCCCCCCCAGTGCCACCCCCTGCCCTGGGCAGGGACACCTCCCACCAGCCCAGGTTGCTCCAAGCCCCCTCCAACCTGCCCTTGAACCCCTCCAGGGATGGGGCAGCCACAGCTTCTCTGGGCAACCTGGGCCAGGCTCTCACCACCCCCCGGGGGGAAGAATTTCCTCCCAAGATCTCACCAAATCCCCTCTTTTCCAGCTTAAAACCCTTCCCCCCGGAGCAGCGGAGGGAGCGCGGGGGGGCTGCGCTGAGGGGTGCCCGGTGAGCGGGGGCTGAGAGAGCCGGGGGGGGGGGCGGGCAGCCCCACCTGCAGCCCCGCTGTGAGCTGCCTGCTCGGGTGACGCTCAAAAACCCCATTTCCGAGCAAAATTCAGCCTTTAGCGCACCCCAAAACACATTCCGTGCAGGGTGTGAGCACAGTGTGGCAAAGCAAGGCGGGGGCCCGGGCAGGGGGGGCAGCGGGTGATCCCCTCCGGCTGCTCCCCGAGCCCTCGTGTCCCGCCCGCGCGGAGGGAGCGGAATAAAGGTAGAAAAAGCAGAAAAAGGGGTATTTTGTGAGTCCGGCACAGTGTGGCAAAGCAGGGCGGGGGCCCGGGCAGGGGGGGCAGCCGGTGACCCCCTCCAGCTGCTCCCTGAGCCCTCGCGTCCTCCCTGCGCGGAGGGAGCGGAATAAAGGCAGAAAAAGCAGAAAAACGGTATTTAGTGAGTATGGGGGGCTGGGGGCCGCACCTGGTCCGGGGCGCACTGACCAACCCCTACCTTTCGCAGGGCGGCCACA
>NW_015090969.1:1805534-1849133 GCF_001431845.1 Calidris pugnax | reverse complement strand
GGGGGCAGGGTGGCGGTGGTGTGGGGTAGGGGGGCCTGAGGCGGGGTGAGGGCCGAGGCGAGGCCTGAGGGGCGGCGGGGGGCAGAGGCCTGGCCGGGAGCGGGGCTGAGGGGAGGGAGGCTGGGCCCCGCATCTCGCTGGGGAGCGCCTGGCTTTAAACCCCTTCCTTTCCCCGGCTTTGCGGCGGTGGGTGGGTCGAAAAGAAACAAAGGAAACGGTTTAAAGGGGGCGGAAAAAAAAAAAAAGAAATCCTGCTGCTGTTTCGTACTAAAGAGGGTCAGCGAGGGGTCCCTGCGGCGGGGACATCTCCCCCCAGAGGGGCCGGGGGGGCCGCGGGGGGGGACTCCTGGCAGGTCAATGACTGTCCCTCTGCCGTCGGGGCTCCCATGGGCCGGCCCGTGCTGGCGGCAGCCGCTGCCCGCCCCAGGTCGTAATAAAGCAGAGGATAATTACGGTGCTCCATCCCACAGTGCTTGTGGCCCTGAGGCAACATTTCGGTAAGGTCTTCAGCTCCGCCGGGTGTGGGCTCCGGTGGTTATGATCCCTCGGCACAGGGGGTTTTTTGATTTTTAGCTTTGGCTGCTCAGCCCTCACAGTGTGAGAATGTGTGGAGAAGGTGAAAGCCTCTTGTCTTTGTCTCTCTTCCTGTTCCTCATCCTTCGTACCAGTAAGATGTGGGGCTTTCCTGTTCCCTGTTATTCTAAATATGCTTCATTTTCTTGCAGGCATGAACATTCTTTGGCATTAAAGCTGCTGAAATCTCCTAAGTCTGCCAGGATTTTTATTTTCTTGAGTTTGAAACGTGATTATTGTTTACCCTTCCTTGAAAGGGAGCTCAGTTAGGGATCCTTATGCAGGAGAAGTCATGGGGCAGTATTTGGGCTACAGCTGGTGGTTGTGGTGGAATCCATATTTACAACACAACACCAGGTTTTTTTAGGTGAATAGGGGCTAGGATTGTGCTTTTTCTGAGACTTACTTTGCATACATTTTGATTTTTAGATAATGGTTGTGGTTGACAGGTAAATGAAAACACTTCGACAATGGTAAAGGAAAACTTCTTCATCCAGTCCCTCGCTTTAGCTTCTCAGCAAGACTTTCAACACAATTGTCATTTGTCTTTAAAAGCGCAGTTTGCAGAAGAATGACTGGAAGGTGGCCATTTGGGGTAGCTGGAACAACACTGTAATTGTATGAGCTTCATGGCTGCTTGTGTCAGAGCGTGTTCAATTGTGCATCAGCATTCCATGCCACACATTAATACCCGTGGTGTTATTAATCTGCAGAAATAATCAAGATTTTAGTGCACGATTCACATTAGAACAATTAATGTGAAATTGATGTGAAATTAATGTGAAATCAAGTGGACTGCAGAAACTAAAACAAGTAGAATTCCAGGATGAAATTACGTTCACAGCTGTAGGAATATGAGCAACATAAATTTAGTACATAAATTAAAATGTTTAGGCTTTTTCCCACAAATGTAAATGTGTTTGTGGTCTCACTTGTAACACTGAAAGGTGGAAAAGTGCTGTGAGTAAAGCTTCCTGCAGGCCTAAAGCTTAAATGCTTTATTGTGGCCCTTTACAGCAGACAAATGAAAAATATTTTAATTGTAGATTTTCGGGCTAAACATCCACTGAAGAGTGGTAGGTAGACTTAGAAGTTGTCCATATTGGCATTTTTCACAAAGGGTGAGGAGGAGACTGAATTTATTACAAAAGCCTATAGGAGCTAGAAAAATCTAAATGTCAAGCTAGAAGTACGAGTACCCTGTGAAATGAGGGGACTGATGTTGTTCTGGAGGCATGAGAAATGAGATCAGCATTTGGACAACTGTGAATTAAGCATTGTAGGTTCTTCAGGTGTTCTGTATCTTGACACTGCCTTTTTTTAAAGCAAATTTAAAATATGTCAAGAGGCTGAGATGTCAAGTTCAGCTTTTGAATTGCTTAAGGCAGTTTGTGGGTTTTTTTGTCTGCCTGTGAGACGTCTGTGCTTTCTGGTCTGTCCTGAAGGTGCTGGGCAGCCTCCTGCTCTGGCCTGGGTGGGGAGGCTTCGTTGGTGGTTGTAGCAGGTCCTTGATCCGCAGATTGAGAAACTCTTGTTTCTGTAAATACTCTCTGGTTGTGAAACACTTGAGTAGGTGGTTGAATTCTGGCTTCCAGGAGCTTTTCCTTTTGTGAAGCTTTTTGACAATGCCTGAGAGCGTGTAGGAGAGAATGGGCTGCAGATTCAGAGGAGAGGCCTTGTGCATGTCTGCAGTCAGCTTGCCAGGAGCAAGAGCCTGTTAGGTTATCATGAAAACAGAACGCTTTCTGCAAAACTGAGATTCATGTTGTTGTTTTTTTTATAAATAATTCTTGGTAAGTGTGAGCATCTTACCTAGAAAGCCATTGTGTAATAATTGAGATAGAGATGTGTTTTCCAGCAGCACTTGTGAGCACTGTGATATATGGGGATAATGTAAATTCTCATTGTTAGCCCTCATTATAAAGACTTTTTTTTTTGAAGTACTGAATGTATCAGAATGGTCACTTCTGTGAGAACCATTCAAAACCTTTTTCTTTGTAATTACGTAGAAGCATTCTGCCAGTTGAAATACATTTCTGACATAGCTTTGTGTTCTTAGACTTTGCAGTGACTAGTTGTTCCAGCTCTATGGAGAGCATGGGATCCTACCGACTGGATAATAATGACATCTTCAAAGATGCACAGTTCTTTCTGGTCAACGTAGGAATGAAGTAGTAAATTTATAGTTGTATCTTGTTCAATCATAGCATCTTACCTAGAAAGCCATTGTGTAATAATTGAGATAGAGATGTGTTTTCCAGCAGCACTTGTGAGCACTGTGATATATGAGGATAATGTAAATTCTCATTGTTAGCCCTCTTTATAAAGACTTTTTTTTTTTGAAGTACTGAATGTATCAAAATGGTCACTTCTGTGAGAACCATTCTGTGTGTAGGAGAGAATGGGCTGCAGATTCAGAGGAGAGGCCTTGTGCATGTCTGCAGTCAGCTGGCCAGGAGCAAGAGCCTGTTAGGTTATCATGGAAACAGAACACTTTCTGCAAAACTGAGATTCATGTTGGGTTTTTTTTTATAAATAATTCTTGGTAAGTGCGAGCATCTTACCTAGAAAGCCATTGTGTAATAATTGAGATAGAGATGTGTTTTCCAGCAGCACTTGTGAGCACTGTGATATATGAGGATAATGTAAATTCTCATTGTTAGCCCTCTTTATAAAGACTTTTTTTTTTTGAAGTACTGAATGTATCAAAATGGTCACTTCTGTGAGAACCATTCTAAACCTTTTTCTTTGTAATTACGTAGAAGCATTCTGCCAGTTGAAATACATTTCTGACATAGCTTTGTGTTCTTAGACTTTGCAGTGACTAGTTGTTCCAGCTCTGTGGAGAGCATGGGATCCTACCGACTGGATAATAATGACATCTTCAAAGATGCACAGTTCTTTCTGGTCAACATAGGAATGAAGTAGTAAATTTATAGTATCTTGTTCAGTCACGGGCTGCATGAGGTCAGATGAAGTGTGGTAGTAGCTCCCAGTCTTGGTGGTGAAATGGTGTGTCTGAATCCTCCCTCATCTGCTCTGGGCAAAATCGTTGAATTCTGGCTTCCAGGAGCTTTTCCTTATGTGAAGCTCTTTGACAATGCCTGAGCAGTGTGTAGGAGAGAATGGGCTGCAGATTCAGAGGAGAGGCCTTGTGCATGTCTGCAGTCAGCTGGCCAGGAGCAAGAGCCTGTTAGGTTATCATGGAAACAGAACACTTTCTGCAAAACTGAGATTCATGTTGGGTTTTTTTTTATAAATAATTCTTGGTAAGTGCGAGCATCTTACCTAGAAAGCCATTGTGTAATAATTGAGATAGAGATGTGTTTTCCAGCAGCACTTGTGAGCACTGTGATATATGAGGATAATGTAAATTCTCATTGTTAGCCCTCTTTATAAAGACTTTTTTTTTTTGAAGTACTGAATGTATCAAAATGGTCACTTCTGTGAGAACCATTCTAAACCTTTTTCTTTGTAATTACGTAGAAGCATTCTGCCAGTTGAAATACATTTCTGACATAGCTTTGTGTTCTTAGACTTTGCAGTGACTAGTTGTTCCAGCTCTATGGAGAGCATGGGATCCTACCGACTGGATAATAATGACATCTTCAAAGATGCACAGTTCTTTCTGGTCAACATAGGAATGAAGTAGTAAATTTATAGTATCTTGTTCAGTCACGGGCTGCATGAGGTCAGATGAAGTGTGGTAGTAGCTCCCAGTCTTGGTGGTGAAATGGTGTGTCTGAATCCTCCCTCATCTGCTCTGGGCAAAATCAGGTGGTTTGTCATCAGCCACCTGATAAAGTGTGTAACTGCCCTGACCCTGCCAGGACTGTGTACGTGTGCTGCACAGCACACATGGGCTGACTGGGATACTTCTCTTCTGTGTGTCCTGGAACCAGTGGCAAGAACTGGATGTGTGCTACACCCTGGAGTGGATTATGTAGCTTGTCTCTCTGAAAATGTGAGGTACTGCAGCTTTCAAGAAGGAAACATCTGTACTCAGATATCCTGTTCAAATTCCCCCAAGGTGACCGCACAATTAGACCTTGCCATTGTTGGGGGGGAACCCAGTCTAATGTGTGCTGCACAGCACACATGGGCTGACTGGGATACTTCTCTTCTGTGTGTCCTGGAACCAGTGGCAAGAACTGGATGTGTGCTACACCCTGGAATGGATTGTGTAGCTTGTCTCTCTGAAAATGTGAGGTACTGCAGCTTTCAAGAAGGAAACATCTGTACTCAGATATCCTGTTCAAATTCCCCCAAGGTGACCGCACAATTAGACCTTGCCATTGTTGGGGGGGAACCCAGTCTAAAGAACAATCTTTTCCTACTTAAAAGCCACAAAGAGAATAATTTTTCTTGCTGTTGCACCAACCTGGTGTTTTTCTGTCCCACAAGTCAGATGGGGAAACAATGTCGGGGTCTCTCTCTTTTCCTGACTTCACTGAACTAGAAATAGCAGGTGATGTACTTCCTGCAGGAAAAGGAGCACTAACAACACTTGCTTTCATTTGTGTCAGAAGCTTAACATGCAGAGGTGATGCTCGTAGGAGAGCTAATTTCCTGCTCTCAAGCGAAATGCCATTCCATGGAGACTAAAGAATCCCTTACAGTAAGATGTTTTTACTTGCTCACTGTTTGAGTTCTTAGGCTGAAGTAGTCCCTTTGTATTGAGGCAGCGTGTTTTGGTGTCTGCCTCTGCAATTCAAGGCCTGTGCCAGCCTTGCAGCAGGATAGAAGGGGTCTCTGACTAGAGTTGGCAGCGGCTGGAAGTGTGGGCAGGAGTGAAAGTTTTGGTGCCAGTTACTCGCTGCAGTAACTAGCCCTTCTGCAAAACTCTGGGCAGGCTCAGACATGGGTTGCATGAGGCTGTCCTCGCCCGAGCGCCCTTCAGGGAGGTCCTCAGGAACCTAAATAATCAGAGCTCTGATCCTCTTGAGAGGATATGAGAGTGAATTTGCTTCTCAAACACCAGCCTGTTTCTCAAAACAGTGTCTGCCTTTGAATGTCTTTCTAGGTTGAGACTGGATTCATTCTGTGTTGTACCTGATGACATATATTTTACAGAAATGGCACATTGGTGGTGTTCTAAGATGTTTATCTGCAATTTTCTTTCAGGTGAACGAGTGCTTTGTTTTCACGGACCTCTCCTTTATGAAGCAAAGGTATGTGTGGTTTCTTACTGCTGCAAATGGCTCTGACTGTTCCCCATCAAAATAAATTGTATTAGTTCATCTGCTGTGCCTCACTAGGGAGGATTAACTAAAATGAAGGAAAACCTGGTAATGTATGAAATTGATAAGTTTTAAATCCTGGACCTCTATATTATAGAAAAATTTCAGAAACCCCCATGGTACTTTGTAGCTGTTCCAGTAAACTGCTGAAGGCTGGCTGGTCTTGTGTGTTGAACATGGGACAGAGCTGTGTCCCCATGACCCTGGGGAGTGTCTGTGCCCGTAGGACTTGGTGCTGCTGCACGAGCTGGGAATTACCTGCAGTTTGAGCTTCCTCAGGGGCGCGGGTGGCTGAGTGCAATCAGTGGTCTGCAAATGGGACAGCGCTGCAGAACATCCTGCTGGGTTCGTGTGACAAAGGAATTGGCATTTTCTCAATTCTGGCCTTTTGACTGCAGAAACGATGCATTGCAAGTGTGTGGCTTGGAGGAGTATCCCTGCTGCTTCAGGCAGGCGTCTGCTGCAGCTCTTTCTGTTAAACGCTTCTCTTCTGGACCCTAAGCAGGTGTCACTGCCATGGCATCTGTTTTACTGAAGGTATAGCTTCTAATTTGACTGCCTGTTTCCACTGAAGCTGAAAGAAAAGGGCTTTTGTAGCTGTGTGGATTTGAAGACTTGCAGAAATTCCTAGAGCACCTTAAACAGAGATTTAAATCTTTTAGGTTTTAGCATCAGTAAACATTAACTGATGGGACAGCTTCAGAGAGGTAGTAGTAGGGAGGCAGCTAGAAGACCTCTCTTCCCATGCTATCAGGAAATAGTCATTCTAATGTCAAAATGATATCCAGAGCATTGAGAGGGGATGTGGCTTGTCCAAAACATTTTCACTTTAGCGATTCTGCTCTGTTTTCTCCCTTGCTGTAGAACTGGAGGACTAGTTCCTTGTGAATGTGTGCTCAGAGTGTTGTCTTCTGCCAGCGCCTGCCCAGGTGCTGGCACAGAGAGGAGAGCAGTCCAGGCTTCTGCTTTTGTGGAAACTAACTCCTGTTAGCAGCAACCTTAAAGACTTGGTCAATTAAAGAGCCCAGAGCTGCTGGAGCGGCGTGCTCCCTGCTCTGCCCTGCCCCTCTTCTCCTGTAGGCAGAGCTGGAATGAGGGGGGCAGGGTCTACAAGAAGGGGTTTCCCAGTTGGCGAGATAGCTTTGGGCTGGCTGCTTGTGATGAGGCTCCTGAAATGACAGAAGGAGCTGAGTTTAATTTTAGAGGTGCTTTGTAGGCAGTAATGAGCAATAAGCTTAGCTTTCTTCCTGTTCCTTTGATCTGTTTTTCTTCTTTGATTCTCAGTACGTGTTATTCCTGATGGCTGTATCCTTGACTTCCCGTAGCGAGGTGATCACAGAAGCACTTGTTTGTGTTAGAGTATGAAGAATTATGGCAAACAGTAACTGTACATCTCTGTACAATGTGGAGGTAAATGAGACTCACTTGAGACACTTTTAACCTCCAGCAGGAAGGAAAATATTTTGGTACAGAAATATACTTGAAGGCCACAGGGGTAGGAGGGAGTTGAGTTGCTGTTGGGCAGCGTGCAGTCGTTCCAGCTCATCTGACCATGTTCCTCTGAGCTGAGCCAGGGTCTTGCAGGCTGCAAGCAGGGCTCTGCTAAACTGTAAGCTAGAACAGTTTGTGAGGGACCTTTCTGGAGCAAGGTTGTTATGTTTGTGTTCCCTCTTTTCATGGTCTCACCTTAGTATCAGTACAGGAGGAAGTTACCGTATTCAGACTCTTGATGGAGATAACTGTTTTTATTCACCTAGTGTACACATTCTTAACCTAGAAAAAGCCCTTACTTCAATTCTTTCTACTGAATATAACGCTCTCCCTGTGGCTGTAGAGATCCATGTCATTTATTTTGCTTTTGAAGCCTCCCCTGCTCCAGCCAGCCTGCCTTCCGTGAGGTAGGGCCCTGCATGTGAACAGCTCCAGTGAATGGCTTTGGGTGAACTGGGCGAGGGAAGGGACCGCTTGTCATCCCGTCATCCTCAGGCCTTTCTGGTCCTTCTCGGGAACAAAGGTGTCCTTTTGGATAGCTGAGCAGAGCTGCTTGTTTGCCTACCCCTTCCAAATCCATCAATAGGCAGTAACTTGTCAGAGATCTCACTTTCTGCTGTGGAATCGCTGCCGGTCTCTCAGTGGCCTGCATGGAGTCCCTGCATGCTGCAACTGTGACAGCTGGAAAAGCACAACCTGCTCAGATGCCTTTGTTCTCAGGGGTACTGACTCAACTTTCTTCTCTGTTCCAGTGTGTAAAGGTTGCCATAAAGGACAAGCAAGTGAAATACTTTATCCATTACAGTGGTTGGAATAAAAAGTAAGTATTGCATAAAATGAAAGCAGGATTTTCTTTTTTTTTTTTTTTCTGGGGAAAATGCAGGCTTTGTCAGTTTGAATGTGGGCTCGGTGGACTGGCACTGCTGTGTCCATGTCATCAGATGATTGTTTCTGAAATGGACCTAAATGATTTTTATACTTAAGCCAATGATTTATAGTAACACAAAGAAAATGTTGCCAAAGTAACCGTTTCCTTCAGAGCTCTGGTTGCACGGACAAACTGGCGTAGGGTGTCAGGAGAGCAATGGGGATGCTTTATGCTTTCTGTTTGCTCAAGTTTGAAAGTAGTTACTGGAATTCCTCCCTGGCAGAAATACCTAGTACAGAAAACTTCCTTGTTACGTGTTGGTAGGAGAGGCAACCCCTGCTGAGGTGGAGCAAAACTCTCTATTCAAATACTCAGTCTCCTTCCAGGAAGGTTTGGTAGCAAAGCTTTGGAGAAGTGTGCCTTGGAGAGGTCTGTGTTCAGAGGGGGACAGGCTGTTCAGTCCCCCACAGGAGCAGGTTTAGCCTGTATTCCAGTTCTCGCCTCTCACGCTAAGGCAGAGTTAGAGATGCTTTTCTCTCCTGCCAAAATGGTAGGGTTCTAGGTGAGAGTGTTCTGAAGAATAAAGGTGCCTCCATGAAATAACTGTTCAGCCCATTAAAGGTGAATACTTTGAGATTATTGCATTTATGTACTTGCCTTTTTTTCTTTCACTTGAATTCTGTTCTGCCACTAGCTTTTGAATTTAGGAAAAGTGGAGGGGTTTTTTTTTTACTGATTAAAAGTTTCAGCTCTTCAGATTCCCCAAGCCTTTCAGAGAGCACTTTTTTCCTGTTTGGTTTGGTTTTGTTTCATTTCAGTGCTGCAGGCTCTGGGGTGAAGGCTCTGAGTCACTGCTGTCTTGATCTCACCGACGTGACTAAAAGCTGAACTTCATGTTTAATATATAACTTTTTAAAATGCATCCGTGCACCCGTCCTGCCAAATGGACAGATAAATGTTTTGTTGTAAACACCGACAGTTAAAGGGAGTGGAATTGGTTCTTATGGTGGCTGCTGTATATTAATGAAGCAGCATAAATTTGATACTTCCTGCCTGTGTTTATCTCTGATGAAGGGTGCCATAAGTGATGTCGTGACTCCTGCTTTTCTTGCTTGTGCTGTTTGAGTTTTTTTGCCTTCAAGCTTCCAATTAACTACATTAAAAGTGGCATTGCTGCAAGATTAGACAACTGGGGCAATATGACTCTTAATTTTGGTTTCTATAATTATGGTCCTTTGTTATTTGTTAATTGCTTGACGTCTTAATAGTATTTGTTTTTTGCAAATATCAACAGTTAGGATACCAAAAAAGTTTCCTCCTCATGCAATGTAACGTGCCGCACGGTTATATAGCACTTCTTCTGAAGGTCTCTTGCAGCTGTACAGGCAGGATGAAGATAAGTGGCTTAAATGTCTGACCAAAGCACTATCCTAAAATCGTAGTCTTAGAACGTGTGTGTACAGCTGGGCATGTGCTTCTCTGTGACTTTTGGGTGCTAAGCTGGCCTTGTCTTAACACTCCTGAAGACCTCATACTCCTGTAAGTAGTACTGGTTTTGCCATCTTGATGTTCCAAGACTGGCAGCTATTGCCATGAAATGGAAAAACGACACAGAACTCTACATGTGCAAAGCTTTAACTTGCGTAGAATAACTTGGCCACTTTTAATGTGTTTTATTTGAAAAAAGTTTTCAGATTGCTCAGATTATCCACTCTTTGTCAAAGTGGAATTCTTGCTCGTAATGGCAATTTCCCCAACACCTGTTCTCTTAAATCGTTCACTTCAGATTCTTCAAATATTCATGCCATCTTGGTTTCCTTCACAGACAGAAATCAGAGCTCTTCTTCTTACAGTAAGATCTTATTGCTGAATTTGTTAACCTATAAAATGTTGGAATAGATAAAGAAAACTTGCTTCATAATATACTTATGGCTACAGGTGTCCCATAATCTAGTAAGTGTAGAGTTTATTTTGTTTTTTCTCCTGAGATGCTTCTTTTAAGTTAAAGACAGTCCCCTCCTTCCTATATTGCCTGTCCTTCAAGTTTGGGAAACTCTGGAAATGACTGAGGGTTACACTTCCCTAGAAAAACCCTTACAGCTTCAGTCAGTGGGGAATGCGTTTGGTGACTCACACCTTCAGTTGTGCCAGTCCATGACTTGACACAAAAGCCAAGTTCAGGCTCCAATTCTGTGAAGATTTAATTGACGTTTGTGTATAGAATGCAATTATGTCATGGTTTTGAATGACGGTTTGATTGTTTTGGGGTTTTTTTTTCAGCTGGGATGAATGGGTTCCAGAAAGCAGAGTGCTCAAGTACGTGGATACCAATTTGCAGAAACAAAAAGAACTTCAGAAGGCCAATCAGTAAGTGTTAGAAGTCCCGGTCATTTTTTTAATGAGAACTTCAGAAGGCCAATCAGTAAGTGTTAGAAGTCCTGGTCAGTTTTTTTATATGTTTTTTTTATAGAGCTTCAATCCAAGAAGTATGTATTAAGAAGAGTTAGTGAGATTAAAAAAAAAAATGATGTTCATTTATTCTGGTGATGCTTTGGCTTACAGAGATGGCATGATTTTTGTCCTCTAGCAGTTTAGAACGAGCAAGCTGTTACTTGTTTTTACAATGGTGATTTGAGGGTTTAGGGAAGAGAAGGTTGATGGAATGGAGAGGCAGCCTGGCTAATGGGCACCTCCTCTGAGGGGGAAATTACGTGACTAAAAAGGGCCCTTGTGCAGTATCCTGAAGATTCTTACCACTTCATTATTTGTTTTCTCATGCGGCTTCAGGATGCCTACAAATACTTTGATTTTTAGGAATGCTAATCTTCTATTTCTTTAATATAATTATTGAGAAGTTGGTTTATATTTTTATTTTTCAGAAGCAGTGAAAGGGGAGGAAATGAGTTCATACTGCTAAGTGTTATATGAAGAAGCCTAAATCTTGATACTGAGTTGAATTTGTTCATGCTCATGACATACTGATTTACAAAGCCATTTAATGGACATTCTCTAAATGTTTTGTGTAACTGTTACCCTTTCAGAGAAAACAAGCTTCCTTTTCCATTAAAGTCTTATTTATGAATTTCTTCTTTTTAAAGGGAACAATATGCAGAGGGGAAGATGAGAGGTGCTGCTCCAGGCAAGAAGACTTCTGGTCTGCAGCAGAAAAATGTTGAAGTGTAAGAAGCTTTTTATTCTAAAAAAAAAACAACCCACCACAAACAAAACAACCCACCCCTAAAACCCTACCCTAAAAAACTCCCAGACTTTTGCTTGTCAGTTTTACTATTGATCTTGAAATAGTATTTTTCTTAGAATGGTTCTGCAGGCGAAACTGCATTACTTCTGACACAACCCATGCAGAAGTTGTTTCGCTTTTGTGATATCAAAAGGCTTTTGTTGAAGTACTTTATTAAAACTGCCACCTTAGATCGTGCAGTATTTAATACAGAATTGAGGGCCTGAGAAGACACTAACACTTGTACTCTTCTTGTACTCTGTTCCTCTTCAGTTAGTGAACTGACACTCAAAAAGTGGTGAGTCCTTGTAAGACTCGTGTATCTCCGTGAAATCGGTTTCTGTATAGAATTTTACAGTTCTTCCAAGCTGTGCAAGCACTCTTGAACAAAATCCTTAAAATGCCTTGCCTTCTCACTGTACAATTGTTAAAACTGCATTTAAAGAGCCTTTGTTTTGCTGTTTTTGAAAAAAACTAAACCCATATGCTATTAAAAATGGTTTTGCATCTTAAGAGACCAGAAGCAAGCTCAGACATTTAGTAGAAAAAAAAATAAATTCAGGCTGCAAACTGTCAGATTTCTCTCATTCCATCCTTTTTGTTTTTCAGAATAGGCTTGTTTGGTGTTAGGTTTAGATTCTCATACATCAGTGCAGCTCTACTGCTTTGCTCATGTGCCATGAGACTCTCCTGCTTGGGGTAGCGCTTCACTTCACCATGGAGAGGGTCATTACCAATGTGATGTTTTGAACTCTGAACTTCATTTATGATTCTGGTCCTCGTGAGGAAGCTGCTGAAACGACATCAGTTCCTAAGAGGAGCATTTGGCAGCAGCCTCAGATTTCATGTCTCATTTATGGGCAACCTTGTGTTGAGAGATGCATCATTGGTTGGAGAAGTGCAGCGGTAGTGGGTACAGTGGTTTTTTTCCTCTGGTCCTGAATGCAGATGTCACTGTAGCGTTAGTCAAAGCCCAGCCAGGGCTGTGAATTGTCTCTGGGGAGTAGATGGATCTGGCCGTAATGCTGCGATCGTGGTCCCTGGGGTCTGTTGTGGTGGGCTCTGAGGTGCTTCACCACCGCGGTGCTGGTGTGCTCTGTCAGCTCAGGACCAGCCTCTGCCAGGGACCTGCTCACCTGGGTGTCATCATCGGGGGTGAAAAAAAAACGCAAACCAAATGTCTGTTTACACAGTTCCTAATGTGTTTCATTAAAATCTAATTAAAGCAGATCTAAATTATGACCATTGCTTATTCAGCTGCTTGGGAGATTGTTGCACCTGAGTCCTCTTGCTTTTTCCTCAGTGGGAGTAGGATTACTGTGTAACTTTGACACAGGTAGTGATGACTCAATTGTGAATGTCTATAATTTGCTTTATAGAGAACATCCCAATAGTAACCTGAGGATTAGGTTCCCCATTCTGTCAGCTTTAGTCATCTTGGTAGTTCAGGCTGGTTGTGCTGGGATGAGTTGTTCTGGCTGCATAAACGCTCAGTGTTGACCTGTGCTTGAAATCAAAGTTGGCTTAATCCTCTCAACCACACCTAGTAATGTCGCATCCAAGGGAGACCCACACAGCACAAATGCCTTCTTCAGCCTCTGTGTAACTCCAAAGCTCGAAAGCATGTTACCAGGTCTGTCTTTACTCTCTGTTTGAAACCAGCTGGGGAAAGGGAGTGACTGTGTTCTTTGCTGTCATCGCTGTCCTGAGCAGGGGTGGTGGTTTCCAGCATAGCAGAACAGAGAGTAACCTAATTCTCTGAAACTTCTGTTTCATGTTGATTGGAAAAATTAATTCTTTGGTGGTGGCTTTTCAGAGTTGTAAAGGGGAAGAAGGAAAATGATTGTCATTAGAACAGCAGTCTTGCATTGTGGCAGTTGGTTATGACAGGGTCTCATACGCTTGTTGCACTGATCTTGCTCCTAGTCTCTAGCCATTACCAGCATCCAATGCATCCTTCTAAATTACACTTGTGCTTCTTTCTACAAAGTCTCCCTGTTTTTCTTCACTGTTTGGAGGCCAAGGGAGAGGAAATACTTTGGTTTACCCTCGCAGCGATTGACCAAACTGGTGCTGCTCAGATTCTGCTTACAGCTAAAGGCAAGATGGCTTCTGAAAAATCTCAAAATACACCTGCAAAGTAAAACTTCTGGATTGTTCTCTGTTGTAAATCTATCATCGCAGACACATAAAGTACTGGTGGTGGGGAGGGGGAGAAACTGATCACGCAACTATTCTAAGAGGGTAACGCTGTCAACCTATTTAGGCCTCAAAATTTACCTTTTATAGCATTCTTGGAGGACTGAACAGAGGGGAAGGTATCTTGTATATTGACACTTATTCTTTGGATAGCCAAACAATAACAGACAGGAAAAGACAATCTAAGCACAATTTATCCTCCAGGAATGTTCAGTAAGACTATAAAATGCTGCTAAAAAGGTAAATTTTTGAATCTTAAATAGATTCTCTTTAAGGCTAAACACGAGGTCTGACATTCTTTCCTTAACTCAACCCCCATTGTGCCTAGATTTTTCAGACGAGATGGAGCGCATACTGTTTGCTGTTTGGAGACCCCTACAATATCGACGCGGTGAGTTAAGGATGGATTGTCAAACCAGGATTTTCATCCTGAAATCCAAATCTCCTTGCTTTTGTAGATTTCTTTTAGAGACTCTTAAAGTCTTCAGTTGTAATGATGTAAGCTTGGGTAGCACTTCAGTTAAGTATTATAAGTACTGCAGTGTGTGGTTTGTTTGGGGTATTTGAAGCCAGGATGGAGTACCAGTTTCTAGTTTCTCTGAAATATGTACCTTTTCAGACGGGGTAGTGCACAATATGAGTAGGCAAATGCATTCAGTGTGTCCACTCTTTAAAAAGAAGCGAAGGACACTTGTGTTCAGATTTTTGAGAGTAGACAGTTCTAGAAGGTTGCAGCTGGTCTGGAGTTCTGCTTCCATGGAAATGGGGAGCAAAGCCCTGTTTCCTGTAAGGCTCAGGAGCCAGGTGGCTGCCATGGATGTGTTAGAAATGTGCAACTGGAACCTGTTCCTCAATGTCCTGTATGTTTATTGTTGGCTGGAGTCTGTCCAGAATAACTCTTTCTGTAAATTGCAGCAAGTGGCTCAAAAAGCTTTTGAGACTATTTGTAAGCAGTATTTGAGGAAAAGAGAAATATGCATGGAATGCAGCTTGTATACATTTGTTTGTAAAATAATTATTCATCTTAATCATAACTAGAAGCTATCATAGGAAAAAAATGTATGGTTATAGCAGGTTGCCAAAAATGAAATACAAGGCTACAGATAGTGGCTTCTCCAGCCAATTTTATATGTAGTTCTGCTGAATTCCAGTTTGAGTTTCTGCTAGCTTTCATGTGCCTAATATGATTAACTAGCAAAAAAATCAGTGAACAGAGTTCAGAGTTAAAGGATGCTTGGAAAATAAGAGCAACTGAGAGTGTTCTGGAGTGAAGACACAGCACTGAATAACAAATTTGAGAATAGCATCTGGTTTTAAATTATATATATATATCCAAGCAGTCTCATCAGTGATGCTCTCAAAACAGTATCTCAACTTGGGAGTTACTTTTTTATTTCCTTATAAGTCTTACTCTTAGTCTGAACGTATTACTCAAAAGCACATGCTCCTGCTGCTGGAATGGCTACACCGGCCCCAGCCAGGTCCTTTCCCTGACCTCCTCTGCTGGCTGCTGGTCACCAGTAACACAGGTCTGGGGATAATCAAGTCTAGAATGTTGTTCTCCCCAAATACCCTTTTCGTTTCCAGCAGTCTGTAATTAAGGGGCTTCAGGGCTGTAGGCCGTATGCATATGATGGGTTTAATAACCCTTTGCAGGGCTGTCTTATAATTTCTGAACCATTTGGACTTCTGGCATCCCCATCATCTTGTGGCAGCGTGTTCTCATTTTAATTGAGTACTGTGTTGAAGAGGGGAGGAAAGAAGATTACTCCTGGTTTCTTAATGTCTGCTGCTTTGGTTTTTTGGTCTTTTTTTGTCTCTCTTGAGGAAAGATTAATTAGTTCTTTGAGCTTCACCTTTTGTTGCTAGTGATACCTTTACCGTATTCCCCATCTTCTTCCTGCCCAGTTGTTGCATTGAGAAAGCCCTTGTTTGCCTGGTTACTCCTGGGGTGGAACGTGTTGGGCATGACCAACTTGTCTTTGTTCTCTTTATGCCTTCTAGTTTGATTGTGTGCCTCCTAAGGTCAGGCTGCCTGACCCGGCACAGGAGGCATATGTGTATGTAACCCTGACTTCACTTTTTATGCTTTTGCTAAGAATGGTCAATGGTTTAACTAAACCTTCATGGGAATGCTTCTTCTCACAGCTGAGTTAGTGACCAAGCTGCTTGAGCAGTTTCATACTTTTTTTCAACATGCTTCTTTTCACACTTGAATTTTTAAATTTACTTTTTCATTACTAGTCACCTTATATTAGGAGAGACTTTGTAATTTCTTACAGTTTAGCTACAACTGTTGTTTCAGTAGTAAACCGGCACCTGATCTCCTTTTTCTGGCATTTACAGATGTCTTGAACTCAAATGCCTGAGACCAGGTGGTAGCTGTCTTTGTTCTTTGCTGCTTGTATCTTAACCAGCTATTGTAGGGAGGTTAGAACAGACTACTTAAGTCCCTTTAAAGGGCACATTGATTTTTGGAAAGTAAAACACTTGTTATCTGCCTGGTCAACACTTTTTATCTACCTGGTCATGGACTCCTTACTGTTGTGGAGTAAGTTAACCTGCCAAAATCTTGGGATTTTTCCTGATGTCATTTGTCTGTGTTGAATTCTATTTTTATTTTCTACTGACAGTTCTCTAGACACGTCCCAGAATTCATTCTGCTTTAGAGCTCTGAGCATTAACACCAACTCCCTTGTGCTGAGATTGCTGGCTCTTGAGGTGCTACCCAGGGTTCTGTGGCAGATACTTAATTCTCTCTCCTGATGAACTCGGATTTGTCTTTTAGACCTTGCAAACATGTGGCTGCTTTGACTTGAAGCAGAGGCAAATAACTCGAAATACAAGGAATCAGGAATGAGGTAGGAGGGCAGAAGCACCTGCCTGGAATGGTTTATGCTGGACTCTGTGCTTCAGTAACATAAACGTGATTTACTCTCTGAGTTCTTTATATTGCCTGTCTGCCCCAGTTTTTGAAGACTCTGCTTCTAGACTAATGCTTAACATTATTAGGATTTTAATTCTGGAAAGAACTCCTTGTTCCCCCTTGTTTACTCTAGGTTTGGAAGAAAAGGCTTCAATAGACAAGTCTGTTATCAGTGACTTGACTTGGCAATTTTTCCTTCTTCCGGGAGAGAGATGATCTTTATTCTGCCCACACTTTAAGCCTGGTGCTTGTTTGTGACTTGAAGCTTGAAAAAAGCCTCACGCTTCTTATCTTCAGACCTTCCTAGAATCTCTGCTTCTTCCTGACCCGAATAAACCCAGTTCAAAGCCTGAGCACAAGAGTCACTTGAGATAGTGGTGAATTTCAAAGGAAATAATCTTGTACTGGTAAAGAGTTTTATCCACACGATCTGCAATTTTTTGAGAGGTTTAACTGGACTCCTACTAATAGTGAGCAAATGGAAACAAGACTAGTAGTACTCTTAATTAAAACTTTCTGAAAATGGTTAGTAAATATTGAAAGTTCAGATAATAATAAAAATACCTGTTAGGGTAGTTTAATTTTGTCATTGGTACTCCTGACCTTTCTGAATACTTACATCTCGTGTACATTGTATTTCAAGTGTCTTTAACATTTTTGGAAGTACAGTTCTTCATTTGGAATAAAAATAAGGGCTAAGGATAGATATTTTAGACAAGTGTGTAAATCAGAAACAGTAAGTGTTGAGAGAAGCATTTGGAAGAAGATAAATATAAGTGACAGCACTATTTAGTACTGTTCCAAACATTTCTAATAAGTGGGAAGTGTAATTGTGAGATCATTTAAAGGTTGCTGATGGGGTTGTAGGCAGTGCATGTGGCCTCGTGCATGTAATTCCCATAATGCTCTTTAAACTGCCCTCTGCTGCTCTAGTGGCAAAAAAGTGTGGGTTTTTTCCAGTACTTTATTGGAAGGTAACTCAGTTGACTGAGATTTATCTGATAGTTCCCAGCACTGCTGTTTCCTTGTCCTGTATTCTGTCTTTAAGTGATTCCTGAAATACAGAAATAAAACAAATTCAATGTAGTTTTCCAAGAGCCCTTGGAAAGTATAAAACATCTGTAGATGTTACTTGTCTAAGTGTCAGTCAGTACAATTTTCAAATACTCATGTTCATGGCCTTCTGGGGCTTTGTAGGTTTGAATTTAGTGATTTTCCCCCCAAAAGGGCGAATTGTAACCCATTGCATGAAAACCCTGTAGTATCATAACTGATGCTAAGTCATATCTGATGTTTCTTTGTGCTTTATCTAAACACTCCATAGGCCATTGAGCATTCCCTCATCGTTCTCAACTTAGTGGACAATTTTTCTGGCTTTGTGCTTTCGATTCTTTAGGTAGTGCTGTCTCTATATTTGCAATAATCTGTGTTCTTCTTGCAGGAAAACAAAAAAGAACAAACAGAAAAGTAAGTATGTTTTTGTTGATTTTTTTTTTTGTATATAAGTGGATATCCCTAGTGAAGGATTCTTACTTAGCTAGAATAAGATCTTGCATCTGCCTCAGCTAAGTTTATTTACTATCTCCTTGTGGTGTTCCTCTTGGACTGCAGATGTCCCTTCTTCTTCTTGGGAGGAATTCATCCTTTTCCGGTTTGTACACAAACTACTTGTTTCAGTCTGTCAAGAATTTGACCTCTTGCAAATTAAAAGCAAAGTGATATCACCATGCGGCTGTTGAGATAAAATCTCTTAAGTCAAACTTCTGTTTCCTTATTGAGATGGAGAGGTGACAGATCTGCGAAGCTGAGCTGCTGGTTCCAAAAGTTCTGCTGAAGGATGTTACAGACACTGACAGATTGGTTTGGTTTTGATGCAGAAACTGCCATTTCAGATCAGTGTAAATATAGCACCTTAAACAACTGTCACAAATATGCAGAACTTCCAGAATACAAGAAATACTTAAAACAAAAACAACAAAAAAAAACCACAAGTGAAAAGCTGCCCTAAGAGAAATATTAGTCTGTCTTTTAAATCCTTCTAAATCTTTTTTTTTTTGCTGGTATTTCTCACTGAGGTACCCGATTTCTGAAGCAGGGTAATGTCTCCTTTCTGTGCAGCTCCGGGGATCGGGGAAGGGAGCAGCTCCAGTGAGACTCCTCAGCCGCCCCGGAAGAAGAGGGCGCGAGTAGATCCAACGGTTGAAAGTGTAGGTATTTCTGATTCTTGCAGGATTTTGGAGAGCAGACAGGCAGGTTGCGTTGCTCAGGAATGCAGAGAGCAGTGCTCCGTCCTGCAGTGGGAGATGCTATAACTTGCAAAATGAAGGTTCCCAAGAGGCCTTGAGAAAAAGAAGCTATTTGAGAAAAAAGAAGCTTGTGCCCTGTGGAGCCTACAGGAGTTACTGTAGTAATTCTACAGTTCAGTGATGTGTCTCAGCTGTGAAAACAGGGAATATGGGTGACTCTTAGCTTGGATGGTTGTCTGAAAGTCATTGGTCTGGCTTCACTCATTTTTTATTTTTTTTTTTTTAGGAAGAAACATTTATGAACAGAGTTGAAGTAAAGGTGAAAATCCCCGAAGAGCTGAAGCCGTGGCTGGTAGATGACTGGGACTTGATCACCAGGCAAAAGCAGGTAACTTGTCAGAAGAACAATCTGGCCACCTATAGGCAAGGGCACTAAAACTGGGATTTCATATCCTTTTCAAGTGCTGCGTAGTGAAATCTCTTGTAGAGTTTGCCAGCAGCCTGGTGGCTTCTTGCCAGTTCTTGTTCCACTTAAATTTTAACCAGAGGTCTCCTGTGAGCGGGATGGTGGCTCAGCAGTTGCATGTAAACTTGTCTTCAGACTGCAGAGCACTTATGAAAGAGATGAGTGAAGTGTTTCCATGCCTCAAAACCACCTTTGTGACTGTGACATGGCCCAGTGACAGGTCTGTAGGGGCGGTGTGTGCTTTGCTCTGTCCCTTGGACTTTTGGGGTGACTTTAGCAGCTCATCATCAGGTTGCTGTTGAGCAAATGTGAAATGGAAACACGGGTATAGTCACTGTTACAGGGGTTTTTTTTCTTGCTATGCACAACTGAAACAGTTGGGTGTTCCTTTAGTATCACTTAACATCTGAACCTGTTAATTTTATTCTAGAAATGCTGTTGTGTATGTTGATTTAAATGTAGCATGCAGATGTAAACGTTTGCATAAATTAAGACAATTTGTGTTTGTTTGGTTTTGCTTCTTGTGTAGCTCTTCTATCTTCCTGCCAAGAAGAATGTTGACTCCATTTTGGAGGATTATGCAAACTACAAAAAATCACGAGGAAATACTGATAACAAGTAAGTAGTGGTCACTTCAAACCTTAAATACTTTTGCTGCTGTTGTTGGGCTCTTGTTTTATGGGAAATTTAGTAAGATTGTTAAATGTGTCCTACCTTTAGGTCCAGCTTTGTGTTCCAAGCCCAGGGTGATTGAGGAGCCTAGAAATCGTTGAGGGGGTAACTCAGAAATGCAGTCCTGCTTTTCAGGGTGTTATTTCTGCTTTTCCTAAGCCTTTTCTTAAAGGAAGCTGATAGAAACCAAGTGAATAGTTCTCCGTCCCTTCATTCTGGCTCAGGCTTCTATGTTGGGTGAATAAATTCAGTGGCATTTGCTATGTATGAGCTGAACAAACCTCTCAAAGAGGTGCCTGCTGATGAGCAAAGCATTACTGGGGGGGACAGGGAGGTAGATGATGACTTTTAAAAGAATCAGATGGACACAGCTAATTACTTTGATAGCTTTGAAGATTCCTATTTGTAATTACCCCAGTAGTCCGGCCCTGGCAACAAACAAGGTGTGTTTTACTCTTGAATGAATCTTTCCTGTTTTGAAGGGAGAGGTACTAGAAACGTGAAGTTATCTCTTTCTATTCAAGAGGAAGCACGTTGTTGACTTGGCAGGGTGTTTCATCATTCTTTCATGTAATTGTCCTAATGTCTGTTCTGAACTTGTTTGCATTGTTTGCAGGGTGGAGTGAGGGTTGTACTTCTCAGATGTGCAGTGTCACTGCTGATTCCTGTGCAGTCACTCTCCAGTTAGCTGGGAATTGGAGGCTGTGGGAATATGGCCCTGAGAGGCCGAGTGAGAAAGGGTCAGTTGCCTGAAATGTTGGGTGACTGTCCCCTTGCCTTAAGCAGGAGTTCGGTCTGATCCCTTGTAGTCTTGTGCTTTTAAACTGCTGTGAGTTGGGTTAACTCTGGTTGAAAAGAAAAGAGTTGGGAAATGTCCTTGGAAATTCTTGCTTTGAAAGGACAGCTCTAAGAGTTAGTTTCTTTACACAAATAAATGACTAAAAACAAGGCTTTTCTTGCTTTGCCTAAATTCTTACTGAGTTCGGAACAGTCCGTTTTTAAAGGAGGTCTTGAAATGCATCACTCCCTGCAGCTGTACGTTTTAGGGTCTCCAGACAAATTTCCTTGAAAAATCTTAAAGAACTTTAAGAAGCCTTCAGAGTTTGATGGACTCCCCAAGCCTCAGCTTGTGTCTGTCCAGGTGCTAGAAGAAGACTCGTGGTGTTTTCTGTTCACCAGGGAGTACGCGGTCAATGAGGTGGTGGCTGGAATCAAAGAATACTTCAATGTCATGCTGGGAACTCAGCTGCTGTACAAGTTTGAGAGGCCCCAATATGCTGAAATCTTAGCAGATCACCCAGATGCTCCAATGTCTCAAGTCTACGGTGCCCCACACCTACTGAGGTTGTTTGGTGAGTACGACACCTAGAGATTGGAGAGCAGTTAGAAGCATTCAAACGCTGCCTTTTCCTGACTCTGGGTGTGAACTGCAGAAATTTGACAAGCAGCTGTGAAACATGGTTTCATTTTCCTTACTCCACATGCCTAAAAAGCTCATTCAGGAGGTTAGGATGGAAATGGATTTTCAACAGTCTGGTTATTTTAGGTGGGCTTGTGTGTATTGGAATAGATTCCTGGGCTGCTTTATTTGCTGCTGCAAGGTTTTAGACTGTTCTTAAATACCTGCTGAAGTTGTTGTTTATTGTAATTAACAAGTGCTGCTTCTCTTGGAACAGTTCGGATCGGGGCTATGCTGGCTTACACTCCTCTGGACGAGAAGAGCCTGGCTTTGCTGTTAAACTATTTGCATGACTTCTTAAAGTAAGTACTTCCTAAGTATTTCAGCAAGAAAGAAGTAGTAAGCACAGGCTACTGTAATGTCAACAGTTGTTATTTAACATATATAATATAAAATCCTGGGCCCGTGTGTGGCATCTTGGCTGGAGGGGGCAGTGAAGCTTCCTCAGACTCAGCTGTACGGGGACAGGACTCAGACTGGTTTTCATTCCTCTCCAGTTACACCAGGGCTATTGCTAATTTGCCGTGTGTTTATGCATCTGTTAGTCTGCACTTTTAAACTGTCCACGCCTGCTACTTGTTTCAGAATAAATGCTTCAATGTTTATTTGTGGCTGCTGTAAGAAACAGATGGCAGTTACAGCAAACTGCTGAAGCACACGGCAGTTCCTCAACCACAACTGAGCAAGTGTTAAAAACTGATGGTCCTTACTCCTGGTAGTGCTGGGACACACTGCTGTTGTAGGTCTAGTGCCTGCAGTGCCCTGTGGTGCTGGAGACATTATGTTGAGGATCAGAACCCCATCCTAAATAATACAAAACTTTAATGTGCAATTTTTTTGGGGGAAAAAACTAAACCCGTTAGGTGATTGGTTTCAGGCAGGTCTGAAAGGCTCTCTGGCTGATCTCAGGAGCTGTGGATCACTCGCTGCTTGGCTCACCTCTAAATCTTCCCTGAAAGTGAGATTCTCAAATGGAATTAAACTGCAGTGTCCGGGGTGTCAGACCTGTGTTCCCCTGTGTGTCTGGGAGAGCAGACTAAAGCCCTAAACTTCCATTTGTGATTGTCACGGAGAGGAGAAATGTCCTGTGTGTTTTCATATAAGGGTCTACTGATAGTGTTTGGAAATACTGGTTTGTAAATAATTAGGGGAACAAAGTGTTAAGCTGTTTTGCCAGTAAATGCCAGCTTTTTCCTCGGTGTGACTGTGCATACACTGCTGGAAGTTGGAAGAAAAACCCTCACAAATCCAAGGCAGCTCTGCAGCGGAGCTGGAGATGGATGGGCCTGATTTCCAGGGCAGACTTGTCAGGAATAGTCCCTGAGTCTTGAGTTGATCGTAGTCTGTTGGGTAACTGAAAAAAACACAAGTGCTTGATCGGAATGGATTAATTGATTTTTATTATTTATTTAATGAGCTGTCAAATCTTTAATTGTTTTACAGAGCTGACTGTAGTGGATCCATGTTGGTTTTCTACTCTTGAAATTGGGTGTTATGGTCTCAGCAAACTCCTCTAACAAATCACTTGTGTGATGCTCAACAGCAGAGTCTTTGGGCAAGAAGATAATTTAATCTTTATTATTTTTTCCTAGGTATTTAGCAAAGAATTCCTCTGCCTTGTTTAGTGCCAGTGACTATGAAGTAGCCCCTCCCGAGTACCATCGGAAAGCAGTATAATCCTCTGCTGCTTTCCAGCCACCCGAGAACCCCATCCTTGTCGTACTGTCTGCATCCTGTTCTTCACCTTCCTACTGCACAGGTCTCTATTGCACAGATTATGTACATGGAGAGTGAATAAAGTTGTGTGTTTCACGTGGAACCGGCATTTGTAAGTTCTGAAGATTTCTTGTCCCCAAACGGGGGCTTGGAGTGTAACGGGAGCTCTTTGGTGTTTCTGGCTTTGCTGCTGTGGTTTGCATCAGTGGGACGTAAAAGAATGCGTTATGTTTCGGTGTGTGAACGTGTCCGTGCTCGTGGGTCTGTTCTGACGTTAAGGTTTGCTTCACTAATTGGCTTCATTGCGTGGTAACGACAGCCGCGGGCTCTCGGGGCCGTGAGGGGGGTGCTCACCCCAGTCGGTGCTATCCATGAGTCTGACTTTCAAACCCACTCACTTTCTCAGTGTTGGAAGTGAAATGTTTGGTCCATAAATGTATGCTTTTATCTTGGTAGCTGAAGGACTGTGACTTTTTTTTATATTCTAACCATAGGAAAGCGTATTATCATATTGTAGTGTCCTGGAAAATGTTGGTCTTTCACAGAGCTGTTTTACAAATCTTCAAATAAACTTTTTTTTTTAATTTCAAACGTTGCTTCTAATATTTGTGTTTGCATCGGTCGCTGCCGTGTGACGGCGTCCTGTCGGGTGTGAGCCAAGTGTAGTGTAAAGTTCTGCAAGATTAACTTGGAGACGCCGTGTTGCTGCTTAATTCCGAGGAGTTGTGGTGACAGCCCATCCACCCAGCTCCCCTGGGTGAAGCAGGTTCTGTTCCTCCAGGATCACTGCCCGGTCTGTGAGTAGTGAGAACACACTTCACCCTGTTTGTTGGAGAATTCTTTAAAGGCTTGTTCCTGAGAGCCAGGACCCTGAGAGCAGGCGCTCCTGTCGGTCCCCCTCCTGTTCCCATTGGGAGTTCCTGGGGCAGTGACCTCTGTGGTGGTGCCCTGGGGGCAGGGGGATGTGCTGAGACCTGCCCCTGGGGCTGAGGGATTTAATGTCCCTCTGGGGGCTGTTACAGTTCCCCACGCTCCCATCCGTGTCTCAATCCCGTGGCAAAAAGGGCTGAAATGGGTGGTAAAGAACTGGTTGTTGGAGAGAGAGGAGCTGGAGCTGACGGGGGGGCTGGTGCTGGCGGGTGCCCTGTGTGTGCCAGTTCCTGGGCAGACACATGTTGTGCTTGGCTTTGGCCCCTCGGTGTCAGAGACAGAGAGCTTTCTCTCTCCTGGATGCTGCAGCTCCCTGCGAGCTCACACACGTCTCTGGGAAGGTCACTGATGGAATTCTGTCGGCTGCACAATTCCTGGCTCACTGTTGTGTCACTCTGTCCTGTCTTGCTTTTGTTTTCTTTTCCCCCGTTCCTGGGTGTTTCCCAAAGCCGCTTCTCTCTGCTCAGGCACCACAAAGTCAGAGCTCAAGCTATTCCAGCCCCCAGCCACAAGCTTTCCTCTTCAGGCCTTTTGTCTGTGGCTCCTCCTGCCTTTGGGCCTCTTGAGGAACTCCAGAAGGGCTCGTTTTAGGTCACTTTTGCAGTAGGTCTGTGCTGTTTGTGAGCTGTGTCCACACGCTTCGTTAACGGGATGCTAATTCCCCACCCCAATGAGAATTCAGCCAGCCCCTGGGTCATGGCACAGCGGCTTCTCTTTGCGTGGCCAACGCTTTCTCACCTTGTCCATGGGCCAGGGGCTGGGGTTCCCCATGGACAGCAAAGCCCTGGGCTCCATCCAGGTGAATTCCCCACCCCTCCAGCCAGGAGCACAGCGCTGTCTGGGATGAGGATGGGAGGGAGAATGAGGTTTTTGGTCACATCTATCACAAGCGTTGCAGGACTTGGCTGCGCTCGAGGGAGCTATTTCTAGGCAAAATGCTAGGTTTTGATCACAAATGTGATGGCAGGAAAGCAGAGTATGAGGGGGTCAGGGTCCTGCTCTGCCCGGGGGCTGCTCTGGTGCCAGTGGGTGTGAGAGTGGCCCTTCCTGGGGGGGCTGAGGGACCCTCCTGTGCTGTGGCTTGTGTGTAAAGACTGGACTGTGCCCAGGCTCTTGGTGGCTCCTGAGGTGGTGCCTGGACAAGGATCCAGCTGGGTCCTTGCCCTCCCTCTGCCCTTTTATCCCAAAGCACAAAGCCTCACTAAATGGATTGTTCTTTGTGTGGGGCGGTGCTGGGTGGGGGGGGGTCTGTGGGGCTCCACCAACAATGCGCTATTTAAAGGAGCAGCGGGATCTCTCCTTTCATGGAAAAGAACAATATTGAGCAATGATGTGAGCGGAGGTTGCCATGGAAACGGAGGCAGTGCTGGGCAGCAGCTGGGAAGGTGGATTCCTGCAGAGGAATCTGTCCAGAGGAGCGGATGGACGGACACACAGACAGAGGGCAGGTGGGGGGTGAGGGTCCCCTCGCCCAGGCCGGGGGAGGAGAAGCCCCAGAGCTGGGGGGGAAAGTGGGTGTGAGGAGATGGGTGCTCTGCTGAGTGCCTGGTATTGTTAACTGGGTTAATGAGGCTAATTAGCCACTGCTTTTTATTTATCATGGCCGTTACCCAGATGAAGAGCCAAGATTCTGTTCTGAGCCCGAACAATGCGTTCATCCTTTGCCAAACTGCCCCAAGAGCGAAAACAACCTTTGGCTGTCGGCGTGCTCGTCTTTGCAGAGCAGTGTTTGTACCTGAGACCTGGGTGGGTCTCCTGGTGACCCCTTGGCTGGCACCTGGGGCCCCCTGCTAGCCCACCCGAGGGCCAAGCACAGGCCACTCAGGCTGAGGGTGGGCCAGGGAGCTGGAGATGCCACCAGCCCCAGCCTCCTCGGGCAAGGGGTGACCCTGTGAGGATCACAGAGGTTTTCCTCTTGCACGGAGGGAGCCTGCTCCACTTCCCTCCTTCACTGCTCCCGGGCTGAATTCAGAAGTTATCCTTTCTTTTTTCCTGGCTGTGTTTGCAGGCGGCCGCCGTGTGGGGAAGCGAGGTGAGGTGGCAGTCGGTGGCAGACCTGTCCCTGTGTCCCCTGCCCAGGGCGTTTCAGGTGGGGGATGTTTTGGCTGCAGGAGTGGAAGGTGCCCAGGGTTTTGCTCCGGTGGCACTCGGCCTCCCCGGGGAGGAGAGGATGCGCCTGGTGCCTCTCCCAGCTGGGAAGGCTCTGCTCCTTCCAGCTCCTCCTGGGAAGGGTGAACTCTTCTTGGCCCGAGGCATTAATTATCTGCTTCCAAACAGCAATTTCACGCTGAGCTGGGAGTGAAAGCCCTGCTGGAGCACAGCCTGTGTCTCTCTCAAGGTGAAGGGTTGCAACATGTGTCTTGTACCCGCTCAAGATAAAAGCACCCTCTGCTCCAAACACTGTGGGGCACGTGTGGGTGACCTCGTGGGTGTGAGGCCAGACCGCTGCTGGGGACTTGTCTCCCTTGTTATCTGGGTGTCTTTTGAGCCAGGGAGAGGGTGATTGATGGAGCTGTGCCAATATCCATCTGGTTCCTGTACCCCTGGAGAGGCGGATGGGGTGTGCGGAGCCCTTGTGCAGCCCCTGGGGGGCTGTGGGGCTCAAGGGGCCAGAGCTCGGTGTGCCTGGGACGGGGTTACCCCCCTGGAGACGCTGCCCCAGCCATTGTAGAGGAGGAAACGAAGCGGGTGGCCTGGAGGGGAGGGGGTTGGAAGTGGGCACCACAAGACCCCACTGAGTGGACTGGGAAGAGCCCCCTCCTCCCTCCCGGCACCCAGCAGGGAGCCACGAGCCTCGGGGAGCTCAACTGGCCGAGTTCCCCCTGCAGAAGGAAAGATATTTTATCTGGGAGGCTGTCGATGGGCAGTGATCACCAGCTGCCCCTCGGGGTGACCCCGGCTCGGTGGCTGGCGGCCGTCGCTTCAGCCCCGTGTCCTGCCCCACGCCCCGTGTCCTGCCCCACGCATTGTTTCGCCTTCTTCCTTCCTTTGCTCCAGTCCCGGGGTGGTTTCCTGCGCCGTGGGGTGCGGAGGGGCTGGGTGCATCCTCACCTCCTTTTCCTGCTGCCGCTCAGTGCCTGCCCAGCCCAGCAGCTCCTGCCTCAGAGGGGATCCTGATGCTCCTGCATCCTCCGGGCCAGTCCCCCTCTGCTCGGCCGCGGCGCTGCGTCCCCGGGACGGAGGGGAGAGGAGAGGAGTGGGGGCCACCAAGTGCTTCCTGAGGCTTCTCCCGAGCTCAGCCATGGCATCCTTACAGGTGAGTGCTTCCCCGGGTGCGTGGTGTCCATGGGACATTGGGATGTGCCAGGGGGCATCGCGTCCCCTCCTCGGGGGGGCTGTGGGTGCTGGAGCCCCCGTGGCCCCTAAGGAGCTTACACCAGGAGCAACGAGCTCACAGGTGTCCCCCCCGTGAGGCTGCAGCCAAAGTCCATTAAGCCTCCGTGTGGCTCCCTGTTAATTGCAATAGGCTTTACACGCGCTCTGGTGCCACGCGGGGATTAGGCCAAATCCTTGCCCTGCTCGCTCCTGTTAATTAGTAACAGTGAGTGGAATTAGCGAGTTGAAGGGTGGGAAGTGCAGAGAGCCCCGGCAGAGCCCGCTCCCTGGGAGCCACTGGCCCGTCGCCCCAAAGGAGCCATCGGTGTGTGTCACCCCCTTCCCCCGGGGGGCAGGGGACAGTCCCTCAATCAGCTTCTCTCCAAGGAAACGAGGTTTCTGCAGCGGCTCCAGGGCTGGGAAGGAGCAGGGGGTGCCTGGCTCTGCCAGAAACCCTCTCTCCCCTCGAGGGCCCCCCCAGCAGCTGCTGGGGGGGGGGACGACATTGTTAAGTACTGATTTCCATGGCATTCCCTTTCTCTTTTTGTCCCCCTTGGTGTCTTACACCGGGTCTGAGGACCTGGAGACACAGCGTGTCTGGGGAGCAGATACTCCGAGGAACATTGTGTCCCTCTGGAAAGCCTGGGTTTCCTCCCTGCTCCCTAAATCCAGACCCCTCTGGTGCCGTGGCAGCCCCAGCTGCTCCCCTCCAAACCCCTGTGCAGAGCATTGCCCAGACCCCCCCTCGCTGCTCCGTGTCCCTGTGAAGAGGGAGGGTGGGCTCTGGCACAGGAGGGAGAGGGAGGGAGAGGCTGGAGTGACTGCCCAGGGGCTGGGATGTCTGCAGGGGCTCCCCCGCTGCCGGGGAAGGGGGGGGGCCCTGGGGGCACCCCCAGAAGCCACAGAGGAGACCCCATTAGCCACGGTCAGATTTGCAGTGAGCAGAGGAGGAAGTTGGAGCACAGCAGACAAATGGCCTGGGTGGTTTTCTCTGCCACCTCCTGCAGCTGATGCTGAAGGGAAGGCTCCAGCAGGGCTGGGGGATGAGGAAGGGTGAGGGGCTTTGCCCATGGGCAGCGCCTGTGGGACATTCCCCCCCTCTGGGGCCGAGGGCATCCTTCCCGCTGGGAAATCACAGCCCCCGCTGGCACTTTCCGGGGGCCGTGGGATGCAGTGCCCCGTCCGGAGCCGCTCGCTGTCCCCAAAGTCTTCCTCGTGCTCCCGGCCCCGTGCAGAGACCCCTCCTCAGCAGGAGGGTGAGGAGTTCCCCATGAGGTTCCTGGGTGGCTCCCGGCTCCGACGCTGCTCCTCACCTTTAATTTGCACAGAAGGGTTGCTAAATGCAGCAACAAAGGCTGCTTGCTAATTAGTTTATTCTTTAAAGCTGCCCTTTGAGGAGCAACTAAATCATCCTGGAAACGCTTCCTCCTCCCGGGGCTGCGGAGGGAGGTCAGCGCTGCGTGAGGTCAGGGCATGGAGCTGGGGAAAGTGAGTGTGTGTGTGTGTTTGTGTGTGTGTGTGTGCCCTCCCTCCTTCACATCTCCCGGAGGCCGCAGAGATCAAAGCCTGGGTGACAGCGCAGGTGTCACCAGCTGAAAGCGGTGGCTGTGACCAGTTCTCCTTCCCGTGGTGCAGCAGAACAATTAGGAAGAAGCAGCAAAGGCTCCTGCGGGTGGTCCCTGCGGCCGGGGACCGCGACGCGACACGTTGCTCCTCCCGGGACCAGCTTTAGGAGCAGATTTGCTGAGAAATCACATCAATCCCCAGGGATTCTCTGGAGAAGTGTGAGAAGCTTTTGAAGGGCTGTGGGGAAACCGTGTGTTTGAACAAATTCTGCAAATGAAATACAGGGCTGTGCCATTTTTAGTTCTTTATGGATTTTCTTCTCACTTTCTCTCTTTTTCTCCCCCCTACTCACTTGGGTCACCTTGTGTCCCCAGGGGCGTGCAGGGCGGCTGCAGGGAAGCGTGTCCTTACGGAGCAGGGGGACACCAACCTTTTAGGAAGTTTTGGTGTTATGGTTTGTTTTTTTTTTTTGCTTTGCTTTTAAAATTTGGAGAATGTTGTGCAAAAAAAAATGTTTTACCCCAAAATTGTTCCTTTCCAAAATGGCAGCATGTGTCTTCCTGCCACGTCAGAACGGGGTTTCCCACTGCTTCCCAGAGCCCTGGATCTCATCCCTGGAGGGGTTCAAGGCCAGGTTGGAGGGGGCTTGGAGCAACCTGGGCTGGTGGGAGGTGTCCCTGCCCAGGGCAGGGGGTGGCACTGGGGGGGCTTTAAGGTCCCTCCCAACCCAAACCAGTCTATGCCACTACAAAAAGCCTTGTGGGAAGCTCCTCATCCTCCCAGTGAAGGCCGGGGCAGCAGAATAACTGCAGGTCTTGGCCCTTTGAACTTCCCCGGGTGCCTTCTCACCATGTGAGATGACGCTGCAGTCGCACAGAGGGACGAGGCTCCGAAGCGCGGCGCTGCTGGGGGGCACTCAGCCCCTCCTCCACCCCCGGGGGGGAATCCCGGCGGTGCTGGGACCAGCAGAGAAGCTGAGATGTTTTGTCCCTACTTGTCCTCTGGGACGTAAAAGCTCATCCTTGTTTTAACTCTGGCGCCCAGGAGCTGTGGGTGCTCCCTGGGGCTCCCCGGAGGCGTTCAGCTGCCGCGGAGGGGCTTGCGAAAGCGCCCGGTGCCCAGACGTGCCTGTGTGTACCTTCTCATGGCTCTGTCTGCCTCGTGACTCTGCCTGAAGCTGTTGTGTGGGCAGGAGATGCCATGTGCCAGGGAGACGCCGTGTGCCAGGCACGCTGCTGCTGGGGCCCGGGGCCGTGTCCTGGCGGCTGCCCTCCCTGCTCTGACACAGACCATGACACAAAATCCGTTTTCCACCTGGATTTTGGGTGCTGGATTCAGTTGCCGGCCCCGGGAAGGAGGGAGCTGAGCCGCTTGCCAGGGCATGCTGGGGCTGGGGAGAGGGGCAGGGGCCACTCAGACCCGCAGGGGCTTGGGGACGATTCCCTGGAGGAATCCAGAGCGTGGGGAAGGGGCTACCTTCCCTCTGCCCCGGGGCTTTGGGAGCTGCAGTTGGTGAACACGGACCCATCCGGGGAAGTCCCAAGTCCCCCAATAGCAAAAGGAGATGATGTTTAAAGGAGAGAAACCCCCCCGAGCTGCTGCCGTGCCCTCAGAACAGCGTGGGTGTCTCACTTTGGTCCCTGTGTCATTCCCGTGTAGACCTGGTCTGTCATCCCTGCGGTGCTGCCCCTTGCCCGGGTGGGCTCAGCCGGGGACGATGGCACCCTGTGCCCAGCCTGCCCGCTCTGGGGGAGAAGATCCTCAGCCAGAGCCTGATGTGTCCCCGTGGGGCTGTGTCTGGGCCCCAGGAGGCTGGGAAAGGCGCTGGCTGGGGGGCAATGTAGCGTCCCTGCGCAGAGGCCGTGCAGGACAGCCCTCCTTCCAGCCAGCGCGGGCTCAGCCGGGAGCGACCCCTTGGGCAACCCCAGCTTTGGGTCCCTGCCTGCTCCCTCTTGTTCTGCTGCTGTCTGGAGGCGTGTTTGGGAGGGCTGGGGGCAGCGGGAGGGAAGAGGCAGGAGCCCTGTGGGCCTCCCCGGGGCTGGCAGAGATGCTGACATAAAAGCGGGGGCTGATGTCACCCTGGGAGCCCGCAGCCGCCTGTCCCTGGCGTCGGAGCCCTCGGCGGATCGGGGAGGTTGAGGTGAGGCTGGAGAAGCCGGGTGGGAAGGAGCGGTGTCCCACATGGCTGGTGCCCAGAAGGGCATCGGGCAGGAGCTCTGGTGGGATGGGGCAGGGGCTGGTGGGGACGTGGCTCCGGGGAAGGGCAGCCGGTGGCCAGGGTGCAGGGAGGCAGGATCATCCGTGCCCCAGAGGAGCACAGCGGGGATGGACGTGCTCCCTGTGTGTGCTCTGGGGGCAAAACCACGGGCTGGTCCCAAACTGGGGGTGGCTTCTGGCAAAGCTACTGTTTTGAGAATATTTCTCCTGTTGGTGCCCTTGTTCCTGCTGGAGGTTCTTGCCGTCGCTGTTGAGCCGTGGCCTCCCGGGCGGCCGGGTGCTGGGGATGGTAACTCCTGCTCGCCTGGAGCACCGAGCTGGTGGCTGGGATGGAACACAGCCCCGTTCCCATCTGCTGGCCTCTGGCTGCTGTGTCCTCCTGCGCTGGCCCCACGGGGGCTTTACCAGGTCCCCAGCGCAGCAGATGAGGTCGGTGGGTCTCCGGTGAGGTACGGGCACATCTGAACCTGGGAGCCCGTGCAGGGGGGATGGTGGGGCCCATCCACCTTGGCTCCTGGCCCTGTGATAGCCCTTGTGAGCACCCCGAGGGAGAGGATAGGCGGCTGGGACACGGTGGGGCCCAGCCCCGAGGCACCCCGCTGCCTGCGGGCTCTGTGGCCGGGGCGGCTGCCCTGCAGGGCCATGGGCTCGTTATCAGCCGGACGCTCCTGCTGCTGCAATCACTGCTTTTGTTTTTTAATTGGGTGGAGAGTGGAAACCCGGCGTCCCCTTTCTGAACAAACAAGAGGGATTTATTATCCAGGGGCCCAGCTCTCTGAACGGGACTCATGAAGCTCCCACCCCCTTCTCATCTCTTCTTATCCTCATTGCTGAGCTCTCCATGGACACAGGCAGAGCAGCGGTGGGGAAGGGGCAGGGGGGACCTGGGGGCTCCGAGCTCTCTCCCAGTCCTGCTCCCAGTCACCTCCCTGAGCACCAGCTCCCTCAGCCCCCGAGCCCGGTCCCCTCCCCGCGCTGCCAAGATGCTCAGGGCTTAACGGAAGGGTGGGCTGGGTCCCTGCCCAGCTCTGCTGCCCCGGTGCCCACCGACCTCTGAGGGGTCAGAGCGGGAGAGCCGTGTGGCAGGGACTGGGCTGTGCTGATTTTCAAGGGAGTTTTCCCTGTTGACTCCCTGGATTTCCTGACGTCCATGAGTGATGGCGTGTGACCCCTGGGAACGCCGGGAGCGAGGAAGGCCAGGGCTGGCTGAGCTCCTGCCGCTGCCCCAGCCCTTGCCCGTCCTGATGTCCTGGTCCTGCCACCAGCCCAGCCCAGGGCCGGTCTCTCCACCGCGCCCAAACCAGTGCGATGGGGCTGTCGGTCGGGAGCCCTGACCTGCGTGAACCCCCGAGCCTCGGCGTGAACCTGCCTGAGATGAAGGTGGTGATCCTCCTCTGCAGGAGGGATAATGACTCGCTTGGGCCTTCCTCGCGTGCTTCTTGGTCCGTGGTGCTCAGCAATTAGCCCTGGGGAGCGGCTGGGGAGTAGTCTCTCCTGTTTGTTCTTTTCTCACGGGAGTTTCACATCAGCAGCTCTTCCCCGTAATTTGTTCCGATGTGTCTCTGCCCCAGCTGAACCCGGGTGGCAGCTGTAACCTCACCCTTCGCACGGCCAGGAGAATGCAATGGGGTCCTGCCCAAACGCCAACATCTGCAGGTGGGGCTGAGGGTCCACGAGCTGCTTGGGAAGGTCCCTCTGCTTCCCTGAAATCTCTTCTCACCTTCATCGGGCAGAGGTGCCTTGGTGCCCAGACAGTGTCCTGCAGTTACACATGCTGGGGGTTTGGGTATTTTTTCATCCCGGGAGAATTAATGATTTATAGAAATTAATTTTGATTGAGAATTGGTGTGTCACAAAGAGTTTTGGCCCTTTATTTATTTTATTTTATTTTTAAATGAGGGAAAACTCAGCTACCCCAGAATATTCCCAAGCTGGTGCCCGAGCCAGGCCTCTGAGGCACACGAAGAGGTGAAATCAGTCACCGGAGCAGGGGAAACTGAGGCAGGAGGAGGTCAAGAGCTGGTGCTGGAAGGAGAAGGTGCTGCAGGACAGAGACCTGGCAGCCGTGGTGTGTGGTCTCGGGGAGCTGCCAGGGGTGGGTCTGGGGACCCTCTCGCCTCTGCTCAGCCACCCTGGGCTCCCCGCGTCTCCCACCGCCCCGAGCTGCTGCTGTCTGACAGAGGGGACTGAAAGATGCGGTGGGCGAGCTTTAGAGCCCCTCCTCGGGCTGCCTTCCTGCACCCCACCACCTCCTTTCCCTCGGGAGACATGGCCCCGAGGCAGGGGACCCGCAGTGGGGCCGCGTTTGTGCCGCGCTGCCCGAGCCACGAAACCAAACACCATGGGTGCCCCCGAGCTGTGTCTGGAATGTCCCCCCAGCCCCCAGTGGAAACAGGCCGGAGCGAGGGGGCCAGGACGTCGCATCCCTCGGCACGTTTCTACTTTTAACGTGCTAAAGCTCGTGTCTGTGACCGGGGCTAATTCTGGGCCGAGGTCTGTCTGCGCCGGATTCCCCGCACGGCGGAGGGAGTGCGGCTGTAAAATTAGCTGGATTATTCCTGGGCTGGCGGTCACCAGTGCTGCCCCACCACAAACCCCACTGCTCCCTCCCGCTGCCTCCTGTGCTTCATTCCAACCCCATCCCACCCCTTCCCCACCCCGGGATCAGCCTGCAATCAAAATCTCGTTATCCAGGCGGAGGTTTGGAGGGAAAGGACACCATTCCTGCCTTTAGGAATCGATCCATATCAGGATGAGTTAAACACAGCAGCCTTTCACTCCCGGTGGCTGGTGACAGCTAGAAAAGCCTCATCAGAGGCTGAACAAGTGTAACTGGGTGTTTCTGGTCTCTGCCACAGCTGGAGAAAAGATTGTGTGAAATAATTAACACGGAAATGTTAATCAGCATTAGCCCTAGTCCAAATTCCATTATCAGGAATGCTAAATACAGCGCAGGAAAGTGCTCGGATTAGGGTGGCTCAGCAGCAGGCTCTCTGCCCCCACGTTTGGGTCTCGTGCTCCGGGATTTAGGCTTTCATTTCTAATACAAGTAAATTTCTTTCCCTCATCAGCACGAACAAGAAAAATGCCCAAACGTAGAGCAGCTGTAGCTGAGGGGGGCGGTGTGTGCAGGCCCCCGGGAATGCTCTCCCGAGGGCACGGTACAGTGGGAGGATATTGGTGCCAGCACAGACACCCCCCCGTCCCGGTGGCACCCGACGTGCCAGGGTTGTGGCACGGGCCAGTGGGCAACCCCGAGGGGCTGTGGGAGGTGCCACCAGCCTGGGTGGCCGACGGGCCTCTGGAACTACACCGGGTTTTCCTCCAGACCTGAGTGTGCAAACCAGGACACCAACCCTATCCACAACTCCCCAGGTCTCCCCACCTGCCCGTTCCACTGAAAACCCGTGGGGAGGAGGGACTTGCCTCGCTGTGCTGGAGTCTGCAGAGGGAAAGGCTTTGTGCCTGAACACCATCTCCCGAGCTTTTGGAATTTTATCTTTTACTATTATTTTGTATCAGACTCCTCAGTCCCTGGTTTCAATGCTTTTCACTGCCTGCTTCACCCTGACCCGTGTTTTACCAACAATTTGTAGTTAATATTTCTGAAGCAACTCAGGTTCCTCCTGTTCTCATTCGAGCTGGAAATGCAGGGAGGCCGTGGTCATGGAGCCGTCTGCTGTGGACTGGAATATGGACATGGGAGAAATCCTTATGGCAGAGTTCACCCCAGTCCAGCAGACTGGGACTGAACTGGATTTCCCCATGCGAGGCTGGCGGGGGGACGGTGTGGGGGGAGCGGGGCCGTGCAATCGCACACGCGGTCGTTGCTGCACAGCTTGTTGCTGCAGAAGAGGCTCTTGCTGCAGAGGCCACTCTTAGTGCCTCCCAGGTCACAGGCAAGGAGGGAGTTGAAGGCAGGAGCTGCCCTGTCAGCAGGACAGAGGTTATTTTATCAATGGAGCTCCAATGCAGATGGCTCGCTCGACCTGAAAAACTGAGCAAAGGAGTGTGTTCAAATGACAAACTCCCAGAGAGCTGAAGGCTGACACCATGTAGCAGGGCTGGAGTCTCCCCAGCTAAAATAAGCCCTGAATTTAGGCACTGAGCCTAGGAGCAGAAGTTGCCTACGTAGCCAGGGAAGGGTGCTCTCGCAGAGGCAGTCACAGCCCCGCTGGGATGCTCGGGGGCGGATGTGCCCCCCTGGGGGGATGCTCGGGGGCGGATGTGCCCCCCTGGGGGGATGCTCGAGGGTGGACATGCCCTCCTGGGGGGATGCTCGGGGGCGGACGTGTCCCCCTGGGGGGATGCTCGGGAGCGGATGTGCCCCCCTGGGGGGATGCTCGGGGGCGGACGTGCCCCCCTGGGGGGATGCTCGGGGGCAGACGTGCCCCCCCGGGGGAGCCGTGCCGTCCCGGCGGTGCTGGAGGAGCTCTGGGCTGTTGAGACCGTGTCTGGTGTCTGCTTTGAGAGCACCCTGGCACTTGGCACACGTGAAAGAGGCAGAGGAAAGGACTCTTTTCAGCGCTGCTCTCAGGCTCTTTGGATGCTTTGACCCATGGGGGTGTTTTTTTCCCTTCTCTTGAAATGACAAGACTTTGAGAAAATCCCTCCTTGAATAGCTCTGGCAGCGCAGGGAGCGGACTCGTGTTACTGAACCCAAGGGGCAGGTATCTCAGGCAGCCTCTCGCTGCCCGGGGGCTTTGTCCAACGTGCCGTGGGGAGCACAGGAATGGGGGCACAGTGTGCCACCTTCTTCCAGGGCTGCTCCGAGGGCCGAGGGCTCTGCTCCACAGCCAGGTCAGCCCCCAGCTCTGTGGACAGATTGCTGCCCAGCGTGAGCCAACGCTCCTTTCCAGGACCAAATCCCATTCGCAGGAAATTCACACCCCGTTTACCATCGGCCGGCATCCAAGAGGGAGCAGCAAATGTGGGTGGAAGATGTATTTTGCAGGATTGTGAGGTCTCTGGGTGCGGGACGAGGGCAGCACGGGTGCAGCTGACAGCCCTGTGCCAGCCTGGCAGGGCATCCCGGGCACTGCGCTCCTCTCCTCCCGGTGGTGCCCTTTCTCCTCTGCTCCCTTCTCGTTCCTCCTGTGGCCCCTGGTTTTGCTGCTGCAGGTCCTCAGCAGAAGGCAGGATTTCAAACCCCGCTGGTTTCCCGCTGATGAGAGCAGATGGAGAGCAGACAGAGTATGGCAGAGATAATGAAGCTATTTTTCAGGGCTCAGAGAGCTGTGTGGTGTTTCTCTGGCTTCTGGAGACACTGCTGCTTAGGAATATTGTGGGAGTTGCTGTGGTTGCTGTTACTACATTGCAAATCCATGCCTGGATGGTTGCTAACCTGAGATCCTGCTTGCTTTGCTCCTCATCAATCTAAAAATGAATCAAGGATCTCTTCTGTGCTGACAGGAGTTCCCAAGAGGAGACACGGTGTGAGGGAGCTACTGAAGGTCAAGGGGCTCCGGTTTCCCTCTTGATCCGTTTAAGCCTAAACAAGGGTCCGAGCTGCTGATGGTCCAACCCCAGACATCATACATACAAGGAGAAGCAGCTCAGGAAGAGCTTTCCCTTTGCTACTGACTCCACCGCTAAAGCTTTGGAAACTGCCACCGGTGTTGCCTAGGAGCTGTGGTTTCCAGCGTAGCCAGCCAGCAAAACCCACCCAGGGAGGATGGAGGAAGACGTGCTAACGACAAACAGCCAATTGAGACGTTTTCCACTGAACCAGGCTGGCCCCCCACGGACAGGGCATCGCCTCTCTGAAGACCTGTCTGCAGCCCTGCTAGTGTTCAGGTGGATTTCCACACTATATGTTCCCACAGAGACACATTTTTCTCTCTTTCTTTTTCTGCAAATGAATCAGGTGGTTAAGTGGAGCAGCGTTACTCACTGGTTAAGCACTGAAGACCTGTCTGCAGCCCTGCTAGTGTTCAGGTGGATTTCCACACTATATGTTCCCACAGAGACACATTTTTCTCTCTTTCTTTTTCTGCAAATGAATCAGGTGGTTAAGTGGAGCAGGGTTACTCCCTGGTTAAGTGGAGCAGGGCTACTCCCTGGGCCGGTGGGTTCTGTCAGGCAGAAGAAAGCATTCAGCTCTGGTTAAGTCCCTTTTGATCTTTACATTCCTTTGGACTCCTTATCACTTCTCTTGATCCCTCCCAATTGTCTGTCCTCCCCGTTACTGTATTTATGGTAAAGCTTTATCTCTGTGACCAAACCAGCCCATGGGTGACAGGGTTGTGTCCTGCCATTGCCGTTTGTCACTTGGTTCAGCCCCGGACGCACTGGTCCAGGCACGGGGGCTACTCATGTTCCCTTTGCTCTGCTCTGAGCGGGGCAGACGTGGCAGCCGGGCAGTGTAAGAGCCCACCAGAAGTGGAGCAGGGTTACTCCCTGGTTAAGTGGAGCAGGGCTACTCCCTGGGCCGGTGGGTTCTGTCAGGCAGAAGAAAGCATTCAGCTCTGGTTAAGTCCCTTTTGATCTTTACATTCCTTTGGACTCCTTATCACTTCTCTTGATCCCTCCCAATTGTCTGTCCTCCCCGTTACTGTATTTATGGTAAAGCTTTATCTCTGTGACCAAACCAGCCCATGGGTGACAGGGTTGTGTCCTGCCATTGCCGTTTGTCACTTGGTTCAGCCCCGGACGCACTGGTCCAGGCACGGGGGCTACTCATGTTCCCTTTGCTCTGCTCTGAGCGGGGCAGACGTGGCAGCCGGGCAGTGTAAGAGCCCACCAGAAGGAAAAGTCCCCAGTGGCTCCCCTTGTGCTCTCAGCCAGCCCACGGGGAGTTGTTGTCAGGGAGCACCTACAGCATGAGTTTGGCATCTCCACGTTTCCAGGTGCTCGTGTAGTGTTTTCTGCCTCCACGGCCATTCCTGAGCTGCCCAGCTTAACCCCCTGGCCCTGGCAGGGCCACTCCAGGCTCTCCCTTTGCTCAGGGTTGGCTGTTTCCCTCTCTGCAGGTTTGCCCAGGGCACTGGGAGTCCCGGGAGGCCCTTGGACAGAAGCTCCTGTGCTACGGGAGCTGCACGCCCTGACTGAAGCTCCTGCTGATAAACAGAGGCAGCAGCAAACCCCACTTTTCGTTGCTGTGCAGGGACCCAGAATCCAACAGCCAGGATTTCCTGCTGCGTGTGTGAATGCGAGAAGGTTTTGGCATGTCTCTTGCACCCACTTCTGCTTCTAATTCTGGCTTTGCAGCATTCACATCCCCGGGTACGGCCACGGTGCGTGTTACACGGGGTTCAAGCACAGCTTTCTGGGGTGAACACTCCGGTCTGTGACACGCTGCCTTGAGTTCCACTGGGAAACTCAGCTCCCTTAGGGTTGTTGGAACATGCTGCCCTATCAATACAATTTATTACCTGGATGCTGCAGACCACAGTGCTAAAAACATCACAGGTTTACTGTCTGTCTCTCCATGCTGTGGCCTCATCACAACAACTTAATTTCTCTGAAAACATCTTTGCTTTCTCTCAGCAGCTGAGGTGCTTGGCAAGGCGTGGAGACCCAAGATAAGACACCTCTACGTGTACGTCTTCCCCAGCAATATTGCAAAATCTGCCCCTTACACCTAGAACTAGAGTCCCATGTGGTCATGAAAATTAAATTTTTCCCTTTCCCGCAAACGGGTGTGTGGGGAAAGCTGAGGAGCTGTTCTGTCCCAAGTCTTCATCCACAACCTGAGCTTCACCCACACTTGCTGCCAAAACAGATTCTCTTCCTTTGGGGTGTGATCTTCTTTTGGGGTGTGTTTCCATCAGTGACGAATACAGAGGACAGCCTGTTCTGTTGGCTCTCTTGGTGGCAGGCAGCAGCCCTAGTTTCTACACCCACTTCTGACCTGACGTACAGCTTTGGAAAGTTACATCCCACCTGTTTCCATTCCCATTGCTGCCCCGCTGGCTCCCCATGGGCAGTTTTCCACCACGGGCACGATCTTGGGCTGAGCACTGTGCTCCGTGGGTTTCCTGTGGCTGCCGGGCACCGCTCTGGAATAGCCCCTGGTACTGAGTGAGAGCGGCCAAGTTGGCAGCCGAGCTTTTGTCAAATTCAGCTCCCGAGAGGCTGGCACAGGCTTTGTTTTTTCCTGAGCTCAGCACCCTGCCAGCCTGGTTCAGGAGCACGCTGTGCAAACACTGCCTGCACGGAGGTTTCCGTCCAAACGTGTTTCCTCCCTTCTCCCTTTCTTGGAACCCAGAACAGAATGGGGGTGAAAGGAGTGAAAAAAAAGAAGCTTGGACACCAGATTGGCTGTGCGTTGTAGAAGACTTCCCAGACTTCCCACCCCTTGCCTCGTTGGAACCGTGCTGCAGGCTGCTCCCAGAGGAACGGGACCCAGCTGAGGGAGGCAGAGGATGGAGCGTGAGACATCCCGGGAGAAGCCCTGCTGTGCCCTCGCAGTGAAGACGGACTCTTCATGGGCTCAAGAGCAAAGGGAGATACAATTATATTCTCCTCCATGCGTGTGCCTGGCACGGAGATTAATTTACCGGGATGATTAAGGCGGCAAGTGATGCAGGAAGTGTCTGGGTAATTTAATGACCCGGGCAGAAATAGAAAGCGAGGAGCGCGTTTCCCTTTCAGTCCTGTTGGGGTTTGATTGTTACATCCTGGTACAAACTGATCGATAAGCCGAGTGCCTGCCGAAGTGGAATATATTCAGACTGATCTGCTTTTCTGTCTTACAAAACCAAACCAAAGCTTGAGAACCAGAGCTTGTTGGGACTCTTTTTGGAGACAGACGTTGCCGTGCAGTGGGTGGCTCAGAGGGTGCTCCCCAGCCGGGTCCCCGCGTGGCTGCAGGCAGATGTCACCGAGCGCAGGTCCCGGTGTCCCCGTCCCTCCAGAACCCACTGCTCGGTTGTCTCCGCCGCTCACAGCCTCGGGAAGCTGGTCTCACCCTGCTGGGTGGAGTGGCCACCACCTGCCTTTGTGCTGCTTTGTCAAATACTCCTCCTTGAACTGCGGCCGCGGGTGAGAGAACTGCACAGATGAGGCTCTTCCGACAGAGCAGAAACACAGACTTTGGCACCGTAACTCTGAAAAAGCCTCCACCACGGCAGAAGTATTCCTTGCCTTCTCTCACTCTACGGCTTGGCTCCAATTAGTTTGTCTCCACTGCTCCATGGGCAGGCCAACACTGCTTCTATTTCAGGGGAACTCGCCAGAGATTAATTAGATCCCAGGGCTGTTAGGGGCCCGGCCAGCACATTTTGTGTGCCATTAACTCAGCACTTATCACACAAACATTGGTGGAATAAATATACCCTTTGCTGTGCTGCTGTTGGCGAAGGCTGTTACAAAAATGAAAGATTTGAACAGATACAGGGTGTGATAGTTTCTGAGCTACACAAGCAGCTTGTTTAGATCAGATTCCAGCCATGGCACTGTCTATCAGTGCGTGTGGCCCGGCCGTGCCCAGCAGCACTTTGGCAGTCCCCGTGGCTGGCCACCCCTGGCAGCGGGAGCGTGGACGGTATCACTGATGGATGAACACCTAATGGGTGTCCACCAGACCCGATGTCAGCGTGTGAGGGGACATACAGCCCCCGTCAGCCATCGTTCCAAAGAAACCCGGGGTTTGAAGGATGAAGCCCCAGAGAAAGAAGTATCTGGAGTTGGGGGGGACAGTGAGACAAAGCTCCCGCAAGAGCTGCAAATTTCCACGTGGCCTCTCTGTTTGTCAGCTGTGAAGTGACCTTATCTAACCACCCTCGGGTTGTGCCCTGCTGTTTGTGCCCACACAAAGCAAACACAAGCAGATTGGCTTACAAGGGAGCCGGGAGAAAGTCTGGCCAGACAAGGGGGGGATGAGGTGGTGGAAGCCAAGAACCGGTAATAGCGTGATGGTGAGATGAGCTGCAGAACAACCCGGGGTGTATCCCGCTGACAGGCAGAGCGGGGATGGGGTGTGCAGAGGGGTGATGCAGCGGGAACTACACGCTGAGAACCTTAGCAGCAGCAGCTTGAATGAATTTGGAGAGCAGAGTGAGAAGTTCAGAGAAAAAGACACTAGTAGCTGTGACCAGAATCAGGGCATAGTTCTGGTGCAGTGGTCAGGGGAAGGGCCAGAGCATGGCCATCCCTCCGGCCCGAGCTGCTGCAGCCGGCCTGGGCTGGGGAGCCCACGGGGGGAGCTGCAGGACGTGCTGCTGAGGAGGTACCTTTCCCTGGGTTCCCTCCGGAATCCATGTGGCCTGGAAGCCAGTCAAACGCACGAGTCAGTCCCTTGTAATTTAACGTGAAACATCTTGTTCTTGTGCTGACACACGCACGGCGAGGGCTGAGAGATGGTGCTCAGATAGGGAGCTTTCTTTTGGCTTTGACGGGTGAGAAAAGGGGAAGGCTCTGCTCCGGCTGATCTGGCTGATCAGAAACGTGGTGTGACTGGGGACGAGCTTCACCCAGGACCACTCCAGCAGGAGGAAGCTGGTTGTCAGGGCAGACGCTGTCCTCTTACAGCAGTGGCTGCTGAGCCTTGAGGAGAGCAGAGCCCCGGCTGGTCGGTGCAAACGCGTGTACGCGTGTGATTATCTGGGGACAGGGAACGGCTCCGGAACTGGTCAAGCCCTTGGAACTGCTGCAAGCAGCTTCTCAGCACTGACGTGATAGCAAGGAGTTATTTTTAAAATTCTGCTTTCCCCCCTACTGGGGTGGCTCAGAGGGAGCTTCCTTTAAACAGCGTAAATTTGGTGGAAGGAGGAGAACGCTACTGCTGTTACCTTGATCCTGGAAGTCAGGTAGCATTTTGTAAAGCTGAAACTTTCGGTAATAAAACCTTATTCTTAATGAACCAACTATTTTCTGTGACAGCTTGGCAGGCAATGGTTCTGATTTGAACAACTCAAACCAGTTTGCCCGCCCCAGCTCGGGCTGGTGCCCAGGCTTAGCTTTGCACTGGGGCTGGTGAGTGGACATGAACGCTGCTGGCTCAGGTTTGTGCAGATCCTTTCACAAACACCCTTCTGGGGTGCTGCGGCTCGGGCGCGCTCTAGGAATTTGCTTTTCCAATTCTGTGCCTTCGGTGAACAACAGGGAACCACTGCTTGTACTGCCACGGGTAGGGACTAACCGGGGAATCCTCGTCTCCCCAGCTTCCAGCTGCTGCTGTCATTTTTACCCTGGTTTGTGCTGCTGTCATTTTACCCACCACGTCCCTCTGGTTTGTGCCAGGCAGGGTGACGTTGCCTGTGGCAGGGTGACAGCACAGCGGTACCAGGCTGATGTGGTGGGATCCAGGGCTGAAGAGGGACTTACAGGCTTGTGGGAGCCGTAGTGGTGCTGGTGGAATGATGGAGGTGTTGAGAGGCTTTTTGTTTCTTCTCTGAGAAGAAACCAGTCTCAGAGTTTCTGTCAGTGCCTTAAAAGCGTGGAGGCATCCAGAGGGGGAAAGGAGGCAGCTCCTGAAAGGAGAGAGGTTGCCTGAAAGCGCAGGCTTTTTAGGGAGGAGAGCCCCAGAACCACAAAATGGCATTCAGAGCACGAGCACGGTTTCTGCAAAGGGTTCAGATCTGGACTTAATCCCTTTTAGATGAGGTCAGGCTGGGGGTTACCCTCCTCCGGGGAAGGGTTTAATTCCAGAGCAAGCTGGTACCTCCCGGCGACACCGATGGGCACGAAATGACAGTCTATATTCACCCCCACCAGGTACAGCTCCCCCTCAACAGCCCCCTGTAGAGAAACCCACATTTCAATACATGCTTTGCCTGAATTGATTAAAATGCAGTGACATTTACCTTGAGCTCTGCTTACATTAGAGAGAAATATTGACTGAATAACTCCGATCCAGCTGTAATAAGCAAGGTTTTAAGAGTTTAAACACAATCCATGGGTTGTAATTAAACAGTCTCCAAACCCTGCACGGAAGCTCCCAGAGCAGAGCTGTGTGTGTGTATGTGTGTGACAGGGCTGTGAGCAATGTGACGGGAAGGGGATCTTCAAGAGACTTGGGGCTGAACAAAGCTGTGACCAAACCAAGCAAACTGCCACCCTCAGCCACTCCTTACGCAGAAGCAGGGGGTTAATTACGTTGGTTTAAATGCTGCCTCTACGCGGCTTGTAAGATCTCCTGTGAATAAACGCCTCCTTTATTAAGAGGGAGGATGTTTGCAAGGGCAGCAATCCCTTTGCATTTTCCACTCCTGGCGAGGACACACCAGGCTCCTGCCCTCTCCCTCTCGCCACCAGGCCCGGGAGCTCTGTCCCCCTCCCCAACCCTCACGCTCAGAGGGATGGCGGTGCTGGCTTCCCGGGGGACAGGACACAGATGGCGGGGCGGCCCTGCCCGGCTCCCGGCCCCCATAGTGGAGCCAGGCCCGGCCGCCCTCTCTGTGGTGCCCCTGAGGGGCTGCCCTGGCGCCAGAGCGGCGCACGGCCTGCCCACGGCCTCTGCCCCGCCCGCGGCGCGCCCCCTGGCGGGCGGGCGGGCGGCTCCCCCACGCCACCCTCTCCCACACCCCCTCGGGC
>NW_015090969.1:1769460-1805467 GCF_001431845.1 Calidris pugnax | reverse complement strand
GGGCTGGGCCGGGGACAGAGGCAGGGAGAGGGGGCCTCCCTGGGGGTGGGGTTGCCCGCGCTGGGGGCCTGAGGGCTCCTGTGAGGGCAGGCGGGCCTCGGGGCTGCTGTGCTGTGGGAGCCGAGCCCCATGGGGGTACCTAGGAACGGAGCGGTGGGGCCGAGCACTGCGGGCAGGCGGTGGGCATGTGCCTGGGAGCTGGGGTGAGCCCCAGCAGGAGGGGCTGGGTGTTGCGGGGGGTCAGAGTGCAAGGAGCCCCGGTAAAGCTGGGGGGGCAGTTGGGGGTCAGTAAAGTTGGGAGTAACCTGAGGGGAGGAGGGTCTCTGGGGCCTGTGGGGAGTGAGCTCTGTGGGGCGGCAGCGCCCTGGCACTCGGGGGAGCTGGGCTTCAGCGCCGTGGGGGTCTGCTGGAGGAGTGGGGGTCCCTGGGGGCTGGAGTGCCAGGGCAGACGGGGAGCCCCCGGGGAGCAGGCACCGCAGAGAGGGGGGCTCTGGGTGGGACAGGAGTGTACACTACCCGCGGCCCCCTGTTCAGCCTGCCCTAGGTGACCTGCAGCTCGGAAGACAAGCCTGTAAATGCATGTCACCTCTGCCTTTGCTTTTGCTTTCTGGCTCCAGCAGAAATTAACGCCTTTTTTTTTTTTTTTCTCCCCTGTAAGAGCCAGTGCTGAGCTGGGACTGGCGACCTGCCCTGGGGCTTGCTGAGATACGTGTGCAAGGCATTGTCTGTGGCTTGTTCAATATTAGTAATTCCTGTGGCAAAATTGGGGCACTTATCCCAGCACACAGAAAGAGGATTTGCTTAGAAAGTGGACTAAAAGCTTTCAGAGTGGTTAGTGACTTTACACGGTTGTGATTTCTGATCATCCAGTCTGGGAATACTGGGCCTGGAGGAGTTGCAGCCTCTGGAAATGTGGTACCTTTGTGGTGGTGCAATTGTCTGTGTCTTGGTCTCTATGGCTTCCAAAATTTGGGCTAGTGTTAGCTGGCTTTAAGTGACCTTATTGCTTTTCATTTTCACTTAATTCCTCCCTGCCGATGACTTCTAGTGAGAGAGGTCTTTGTGACTGGAGAAAGCTATATTGGGAAATTACTTTTTGTGGTAAATCGTCTTTAATTGTGACCATTCAGTAAATGCTTCCTGGGGAGTCTGCTGGGGCAGTCGTGCTCCCGAGCTGCCTGCTGCCTTCCTGCTCTGCTGAACCCGCCGCTGGCTACCTGGAGTAGCGGAAAAGGGCAGGTTAACGTGGTACACTGACTTTTATCAGCTGCCTTTTAAGATATTAGCTATCTTCAAAATAGTCCTGCACATTTGTCTTGGATCTGCAGCTATTACTTGAAAATAATGGCTCATTTGAAAGATATGTAGATATTCAGGCTTGTAAACTGCTGACTGAACTCGTCTGACAAAATGACAGCTCAGAGTGGAAGTGCATCACTGTGCTGAGCATCTCACCCTGCGAAGGAGTGATTCAGATGTCTGTTATGATAATTTGCCATGTGTAGGCTGGCATGAGTTTATGTTGTTCATTAATTGTCCTGTACTTTAGAGCTGTTTGTTATTTCAAAATAAGCCTACAATAATTAAATTTCAACAAGCACTTACAGCCTCCATATTTGTTTTTGAATAGAGATGGAGATTTTTCACTTCCATAGGTGGAGGCTCAACAAGCCTTTCTTTCAAAGTCAGTTTGCACAGTCTTAATGCTTTTAAGAGCTCAAGTTACTCTGAAATATATGAAGGGAAATGACTTTCACTGAGATCCTTTAGTTTTTAAAGGCGGTTAGGCCCATTGGGTTTGTACCCGTGATGTTCTTATTTCCCCTGTTTGTTACATACTTTGGTTACATGATCACGCCACCAGCTGATCAAACACCAACTTATAAGCTTCTATACAGGGGGAAAAAATAATTCATCCCCATGGGTGAGTGTTAATTGTGAGGGTGAAGGGGGGGTGATGAGGTAAAGGCAGGTCTGTGTGTCTGACTGCTGGGGAAGTGGGTGGGAGTCCTGCCAGCCAGAGCTTTATGGAGCCTGCTTGAAACCAGGGTAAAAGAGTTGCCTGTTTGAGAAACTTCATCCCTCTCTCCTGTCCCCACCCAGAGCTATTTCCTGGGGGGTGGAGAGAAACTTAATCCCTTCGTGCTTTTGAAATTTTTCCTCCAGGTTAAGGTAGTAGTTACATGCCCTCTGTCTTCTGGTGGGGAGTTTTTGGAAATGACTTTATTATCTGTCTCGCGATGGAGGGAAGCCATGAAAAGCAGCAGAAAGTTAAAAACTATCGTTACTACCAATTCCACAATTATCTAGCATGTCCTGTCTGAAAATGGAATTATCTGGTTTTGCCAACTCCAGCTGGCAGATGGTGCATGGAAAAAAATCTGAGCAGCCTGTTCGGTAACCTCAGTGCTCTGAATAGTGAGACAAATGCTTGTCATTTGCAGTGGTGGAGGCTGGAAACTTAAACACCACGTTCTGTGGAGCGTGAAGCCTTGAGAGCATGGTCCTCACTTTGAGTCAGAGATGATGCCTCATTCACCAACATTTACAAGATAGATTTTAATTAATGTAGCCAATCCTATTGGGGTGATGACAGCAGCGTGCACTGCTGGTATTGCTGAGGTTCCAAAATACATGCTGATATTGTAAGTGTGTGTTTGTGATCTAGTTTGTATTTAGAAAATGTGTTCCTTCGGTGAAGTTATGAATTCTGTCTGTAGCTCTGTGTATGAGAAGCAAATGAGAAGTGCTCACTGGCTGTTTTTTCTTGAGAAGATGGTTGGAGAAAGATTGGTTCATTCTGCAAAGTTATTTTTATTTCAGACCTTTGCTAGATTCTCACTGGTTGAGATTCTGTTTGACTCGAGTCGAGGGGGATACACGGAGGTTTCCTACTTATTTCTTAACACTCGGGAAATAGCTGTGGAGGTGTTCTGCTAAATTTGAGGTGCATTATCTTACTAATGTGGGGGTTTTAACCTTTCTGTCCTTTGTGAAGAGGCCTGGAATTCAGGGAAGGGGGCTTCGACTCCTTGCCAGAGGATGGCTAATTTCTGTGAAACACGGGATTCCTGGCAGCGCTTTGAGCAGAGCTGAAGCTCTATCACTGAGCAGTGGCAGGTCTGTATTTAGGAGTGGTTTGCATCCTAAGATACAACATCAAAGACAGAGCTGGTGTGAAATACACACGCGCTTCAGAAATGAGCAGCACTGCCTGGAGCACCTGTAAGTAATGAGAATGAGCAGATGTAAAACCACGTGAAAACTTCTGTCAATCCTTTCTCCTCTGGGAAAAATGATGTTGGATTTATTTTTTTTATTTAATTAAGAGAAACTGAATATCATCTGTAATTAGTGGAAACCATTGTGCAAGAAACAAAGGTAGACATCTGAGCACCTGCCCTGGTATGATGGTCTGTGATTATTAAATTAGCATCTAAACAAGTTGTGCAGTCAGTGACAGCTGAACTGGTTTAGGGTTGTGTTAGCGCTTTTTCCTGTGGAGACTGCCCAGTTCTGGTAAATGGGTGCCTCTGTGTAAGGAGTGGAACTTTGTGGGTTGACTAAATACAGAATTAAACAACTGCTACTGCCCTGTCAGCAGCAGGGAGGGGAGGCATCATCTCTTGTTCAGATTTGACCCTTTTTATTAAGAGAATGGAAGGGTACTGTTTGTTGTCTGAATTTGCTGATTAATCAGCAGCACTATATCTTTGCATGTCCAGCAGAATAACCTTGTCAAAAATGATTTGTTGCAGCAGTGTGCTGTAGAATATACATGAGTAACTGACAGAAAGAAATAAAATGCAGATGTCTGGTAACCTAGTTTTAACCAAAGATTCAAGATCACTTGGGTGTTGAACTTCTTAACCAAAGAAAAAGCCTCGTGCTGCTGGTGGCAATGAACAAGATTTTCATGGCCATTTTTTCATGACTCTGCTCTGTGCAAAGACAGTTTTTGTCAGCCCCACTGCTCCCTCAGGAGGATCTCGGAAAAGTCTCTCAGCAGGATTTTTCCAGCGTTGCTGTTGTTGACCGGAGCAAAGTTACTCTTCCCTCTCCTCTGCCTTCCCCGTCTGATGTGGGCAACCTCAGGTGACTTTAGGATGCCATCTTCAGGCAACGCAGCCAGGAGTCAGCAACGCTATAATATTCAAATGCCGAGTCCTAGACTGGCTGGGGTTATTCTTTAGAGTATGCTTGTGTTCCAGGAAGCTTTATTGGCTTGTGCTAATGTGTTTGTTCCTTGGAAAAAAAAAGCCACCTTTGTGATTCATTTGCATGTAGCTAAATAGAATTAGGTGCTTGTTTGTGTGATGTTTGTGGTTGATGTTGAAGAAACGCGAGGTTAGTCAAGACGGGCAATTTGTGGTTCAGCAAAAGCTTTGTGGTGCAGCCTGTTTACAGGTGCATTGCAATTTTCAGGCTCCTTAAAAAAAGTGTTTATCAGTGCTTTATCATTTTGGAATGTAGCAATTAAAAATATTTTAAAAATTGGAAGTACAGTGAGTGCCTGTGTGCAAGTTAAATATCCTGAGCTGTTTTGCAGACATAATTATGCAGATAAGGCTGTTTGGTTACCTGTTTTAAGTGTTTCTGACCTTTTGCTCAGATACAGTTTATGTAGTACTTTGTCAGTATTTAAATATTAATATTCATTAGCAAGCAAATGCCTATAATATGAGAGACTGATACTGTCTCCATGTTTTCATTACTTAATGGTGACCGAACAGGATTGAGTCAGACTGTAACGTGGTGTTCCCTTCTCCATCCGTGTGTGCTGCTTCCCTGCACGATGAGTGCAATGATCACGTTGTGTTTCATCACCCCCCCCAACATTTTTTGATGGCTTGTTATTAATAAATAGTATCAATTGGTCCTCGCCCGAGAGCTTTGTAGTTTCAAGCTAATGGTTTGCCCGGAGTGGGAGGAAGGCAGTGCCATACGCTGCTTTTAATGGCAGCCGGACTCTGACCTCCCCGCGGCTTTCTCCCCATTTAAAGGGGAAAGACTTTCTCCTGGGCACTGGTGGGGTGAAGCTGGGCTGGAGCAGGGCCGGGGCTCCCCAGCTCCCATCGTGATTGTGGTGAAAGCTGCCTTGCTCTCCTTGCTGTGAAAGGGGGTTACGTTCTTTGATGTGTGTGAGGCCAGCCCCGGTTCCCATAAAATGAACTTTAACAGACTGTTTTAAAGCACAGCTGCCAAACACTGGTTTGTTTCCAGAGTGTGTAATTAGTTCTGATCACTTCCACCGGTGCCCAAGTTGGTCAGTATCTCGGGGCTGAGAATTTGCAGATGTTTTAGCAATAAAGTGCACTTGTTGTATGTTGACAGTGAAACATGAGGAAGTTGTGTTTAAAAACAAAATACTTTTTTTTTTTTGAAGCGGGCTTTGCATCTTTCAGGAGCTGGGGATGTTTGACAGAGTTCTTTGACACCTCCACTGCCCCTTGTGTGCTGTTGTAATTGATGCTGGTGGTTTTTCCCCTTACCCCAGTCAAGGAGAAAAGAAACTGGCTTTGCTGTTAGGTCTGTGCCACACTCTACAGATGGAATTGTACTGTTTGACACAGATTAGAGCCCTTTTGGTGGTTTTGAGAGGACTATTTGAGGTGTCACATAGGTAGCTAGAACTAGATTTGAACACTTTCTTGATACTTAATTTGATCTTGAGGGGATATGCTGACCTGTAGTAGGAAGGAAAATGCCTTAAGAATAGGGTAAAATCAGGAATGTTTATGTTGAGGCTTTAGTTGGTTACTGTTTGTTTTGCTTTAACCTGTTTGTTAGGGGAGCGTTACCTGTATTAATTACAGGATGCCCTTACATAGAAACAAGCCGTGCAGCAGCACAACTGGAAAGGCTGTTGCTTTTGAGCACTGTTTAGACTGAGCCTCACCCACTCCCTGGTGTTCAGTGACTTTTCTGTCGATGGAGAAGTTGCAGAATCTGAGGTGATAACATGACGTGTGTGGGATCCTGCTGGGTGAAACAAGAACCCTGTGTTCAGGCTGTGTCTGTTTGTCTCTAATGTAGACTAAGCAGTGCATCTTATTCCAGAACATTTGTGTGTAGATACAGACATACCCTGATAAGCAAGATATGCTTATAAAATGCCATTTTCCCCCACGTCTGAGCTAACACTTTCCCAAGTGTTGTATCTGCAATATTTTCTAAGCCAAAGCCTGCAAGACTTGAGCTGTTGTGCCTCTGTACCGTAGGGGGAACTACACCTGGTGTGTATTTTAAAACTAGTTTCAATATTCTAACCTAGCCTTTTGTTTGTCAGTCTGTGCGGTCTTTAAATAAATCAAGCTACTTCAAAGCAATTGTCATTTTGTGCCATATAAAATCGCAGGGTGTGTCTGTTCAGATGTTGGTTTTGATCACAAATGTACTCTGACCTCTGGAGAGTGAGCAGGAAAATTAAATGATCGATGTGCCGAGCCTGCCCTTCTCTCCTCTGCTCGGCATACAGGACACATGTACATTTTTTAAGGAATTCTCCCTTGTCAGGGAGTGCCTGCCTTTCTCAGTGGGAAATCTGCATTAGACCTAAACTGGAAAAATTTAGGTCCATCTTTGTTACAGGATATTAAATTAATACTTCTCAGTCTCTTCTTTGACAAGAATTGTTCTATCTAATTATCTTCTCAGACTTCAGAAACTGCAGTGTTACTTTTATGGAAATAGCTATAAAACTATTATGTTAGTGGTTTTTGTCTAGATAATATTTTAGGACCATTCATATATTTGTGAGCACTTGCTGTACATGGTGCTAGTGTTTTACCCGTGCTCTTTGCTCTCGGTGTGTTCTGTGCTTATGTCACCCGCTAATGGCATTAGAGGAGGATGTGTCCTGTTTGGTTTTTCCCATTAATAGGATTATGTGTCTAACCCAGCAGTGACGAGGGGCTGTGTTCACTTTCACAGCTTTGTCAGCTTTCAGGCTGAAAGGTTTAATAACTGCTCTGAATTGCAACTGGTACTTCTGAAGTGAGTTAGGCGACTTCTAAAGATTGTCCATGCTTTATTTAAATTAGCTGTTTATTTATGTAGTCAGTGTTCTGCAGCTGTGTAGGCAAAATAGTCAGAGACTCTGGATGAGTCCCAGCTCAGGTGGAGGTTCCCTGAACAATACTGTTTCAGCAACAAGTGAACATGTCACAATTTTTTTCACTGCAATATTAAGACCAGCATTTCTTGTGTCTCTGGCCCTATATTGCTCTACAAAAAAAAATAAAATAGTGCATTCTCAAACAGGAGTCATAACTTGTTGATCGTGCTCAGACTGGTGAGCAGAAATCTCTTCTTGTTGGCATGAAAAATCTTGTGAGTTCCCTTCCGGCTACTGGGATTTCATTCCGGAGAATATTTGGGTTGAGAAAAATCTCAGCAGAAAGCTGCTGCGATTAAGGGGTATCATGGATTGCTTTCCAAAGGCCTTTGGGGTGGGGATCTTAATTTGTCTGTCCCATTTGAATCCCCATAACCCCACTATTATTCTTTCCTCTTGTGTGTCTTGAGATCCCTACTAAAGCACTTTGGGTTCCTCGGTGGGGACAGGGCTGGCAGGGTGGGCAGTGACACTGTGCACAGCTTCAGGAACTCCACCTGCTCTTCTTTTTTCTGTTGAGAGGGAGAAGATGCCCAGCAGCTTCAAGCTCAGATTCCATAAGTATGATGCTATGTTTCTTGATAAATATATATCCTATAACAATAATAAAACTGAAACATTAATTTTGCTAGTTGCTTCTCAGGTTTTCAGCAGTGTACAAATAAATACGTTTTTGGTAGCCTATCAGAGCTACCCTTGCTGACAGCACCCCATGGCTTTCATTGCTGGCAACAGCGTGCCCTTTCCTCTGCCTTCAGTAACTGGAACATCTTGTCTTGCTTTGCTTGGAACAGTGAGAGTAATTAGGCTGGGTACCAAATATGCCCTGAGTGGAAATACCTCTAGTGGCAGTTATTAATGCTCTTGCTGCTCTCACTTAAATACTTAATTATAATGGTAGAGGGTGAACAGGCTTGTTTTTGAAGGTTGTAGTTCTAGTCTCCTATAAACTTTGACTCTGAACTATGCTGTATACTCTCACAGTAAAAACCCATAGTGGTGATGTTCTTTGGCTGAGAGCACTGCAGCACACAGCACGGGGGGATGTGTGTGATGCTCCAAAGAGATCTGCAAGGTGAGGACTGCAGATAGGTAAAAATAGCTTAACTGAGATCTGCAAGGTGAGGACTGCAGATAGGTGAAAATAGCTTAACTTCTGATCTGCTAAATATCTGATAAGATAAAGGGTTTCGGGTTCAGAGGGAATACGAGGAGATAATTGTTCAAGCAACATGTAGTTAAGTTGTACAATCCCTTGCCGAAGGGTGTTGAGAATGCTAAAAGGTTGCTTGGACTTGAGGAAAAACTGGGCAAGTTAATAGAGCAATTCAGTCAGAATTATTAAGCATGTAGGTAGAATCCCCGTAGCCCAGGAAGTTTAGATCATTCACTGAAAGCTGTTTTGGTGGTGGCTTTTGTCAGCGTTAGGTTGATGGTTGGATGAGATGATCTGTAAGGTCCCTTCCAGCCCAGAGAACTCTGTGATCCTGTGCTTGTTGAGTCCATGTTCTTTCCCTGAGCGTGTGCTGGTTCTGTGATCCTGTGCTTGTTGAGTCCATGTTTTTTCCCTGAACGAGTGCTGGTGTGTGTGTGTCTGCACCGCTCCTGGAGGTGTTACAACACCAGATGGAGGTACAGAGTGTGTGCAGATGCCTGACGTGTCTGCTGGCTGTAAAGCCCTTAAACTGAGAGCACACCAGATACCAGCTGATAGGAATAAACACTGCATTTGATCCTAGCCAGGCAGTGAGGGTGGGATAATCCCTTATCTTTGGAGACCTGGAGCTGGGAAGAATTCCTGACAGGCTGAGCTTAGGGAAAACAGGTGCTCTGTGTTCACAGAAATGGGCAGGATTGGCCTTAGCTGGGCATCTGGGTATGGTTGGCAATTTGGCACCTCCAGAGCTGTGCTTCTGCATCATCTGAGGGTCAGATGATGATGATGATGGTGGTCTTTGTTCTGAAAAGCCAAATCTGAGTTAAGTTCTGAACTTTGGTTACACTGAAAGAATACAACCCAAGCACACTTCATGTTTCAACCCTCCGAGCTCTCTGAGATTGAGCCGCTGTGGAGAACGATTTAATGAGTGTGAGTTTGTAGCTGGGCTGTGGTTCCCAAAGCTGCTGGAGCTGGGAGCTGTGTCTCCTGAGCACTGCTGGAGCTGGGAGCTGTGTCCCCTGAGCACTGCTGGCTGTGTCGGGCTGGCTGGGAGCAGGGAATGTGCTCCAGCAGTCCCAAATCTTGTGGTCAAGACTGTCTTGGCAGGACCTTCAGCATAAAGGATGAGTGCGGCTCACGAGCCATGAGGAATGTCTGCAGGCAGATAAAAGTGGATAGAAGTGAAACCTTTGGGATAAATAAATTGGAGAAAGCTGTTCACCCGGAAGGCTTAGTCTTACCTATACGGTTTCCCACCAAACTGATGTCAGTTAAGTGGGTTTTTTTGCTGTTGCTGTCACTTGTGAAGTGCATTTATTTTTTTCCAAAAAGTGCCGTTTTTAGCTTGAGGAGACAGACTTGGTTGTGGTCAGAAGATAACTGGTGATGACATAGTCATTGCACTCTTTTGGAGTGGCTTTGTCACGTGGACACTAATTGCAGAGAAGTCTTGGAATGTTCTTTGAAGAAACACGTTAGTGCTGCAAGGCAAAGGGCTGGCCCTCATGGCCTGTGACGTGGGATGGCTTAGGAGTTACGGGGAAAGGGTGAATTTGTGCAAATATGAATGAGTGAGTGACTTCTAAACTCTCTTTCCTGAGAAGACCCATTTACTAGGTTATTTGTAGTCTCGTGTGTGGTTTTTCTGGCCATGTGCCATGTTTCTTCTCTGCAGACAGAACAGTGTGCTGCTTGTTGTGCTGACCTAGTCCTCTAAATACAGCACTCCGGAGATCTCCATTTAAATTTAAATCTTCTGAGAGGAGAGTCTGCATCGTCCCTGCCGTTAATCATTAGGCTGTCTATTGAATGTTTTGACAGCCTCTGTGACTCCTCTCATTTAGCACGTTGGGAGACAGACTGGCAGCAGCAGTAAGCTGAAACCAGGTTCTATTCAGAATGGGTTTCATCACTGTAAAAGGAGATATTTTTTTTAAAGCAGAGGCATGTGTGTTTTCTAATTTAAAATCGGTTACATTTCTGTCAAAATAGGATCTTGCATTCCATCTGCTCTGCAGTCGTAACTGTCTGAAGTCTGATCGTGAGTCTGGTTTTGGCTTTGTGGTGTGGTGGAATGGGAAAAAATTACTCCTGCGAGTATTTCAGTCCCCCTGTGTTATTAGTGGTGATAAGGATGACCTTCGTTAATGTCAGTGGACAGTTAATTTGACTAACGTGTTTGTTATTTTAAAGTGAGTGTTTGCGTGTCTGTGGGACATAAAACCACTGTAGTAAAGTTTCATGCATGCTTGTCTCGTTAGTTAACGTTAAATCTAAAAGGCATTACTCAGGGCAGGAGCACGCGGGGAATGTATTAATAGCTATTGCTTTCTATTGCATGGCTATCAAGTACTGGATTATCAGAAAATAGATCTGGGCTGATGAGACTGTCTACGTATTGTTTACAAGATATTTCGGATCTGGGCAATATTTACTGGTGAGCCTGACTCACTCCAGCAGTTTGTCACAACAGCAGCAAAGCCTCCGGGAGGGTTTTCTTGGGGACCTGCTGGGGAGGGACAGGCTGAGCCCCCGGCCGGACCCACCACGGGCTTCACCGCCCGGGCAGCCTCTGGCCAGGGGAGCCCGTGGGGGTCGGAGAGGGATGAAGGCTGAAGAGGATCCTGAGGATGGGGAAAAGGCACTTGGGGATCCCAGCGAAGTGAAGGGTGGAACAAAATGACTCCAGGGCGGTGGAGAAGGCGTTTCTGGAAGCAGTCTGTCTGAACTCTCTGGGTGCTTTCTGAGCTGCCGGGGTTTGTAACTTGATGCGAGATAAAGCCGTCGCTTCTGGCAGCAAGAAGCTGCCACTTCTAGGATGACTTGTTGGTTTTCTTGTGCAGCTAAAGACACAGTAGGTATCTTAGGTTTCATATCCATGGCAGTAACTTACCACTGCAAAATGCAAAAGCTTGAATTTTTGTAAATATTTTGTTAACAGTTTCTTTTTAATTAATGTGTTATTTCTGTCTTCAGTAACTCTTCCTGAGAGGAATGTTCCTTAAATGTGAAAGGCTTGAGTGACAATATTTGACTTTTATATCCAGTTCCTATGATGTACTAACTACTTAACTTTTTTCTCCCTCTGGTTATAACATTTAAAATGATGGTATTTAAAAAAATAATCATGCTCTCATTCATCAGAAGATTTATGAAATGGGAGCAAGGAGTGGTAGATGAAGGGGTTTCTAGAGATTTGGGTGGGTTTGTGCTAGCAGGTATAAGCTGGAAGTACAGAACTCAGTGATCCAGACCTGGGGGCAGACACGCAAGGTGGGATCCCTTTCCTCTAAGGATGTGCAGTGTGTCATATGCAAAAGAACTGAGAGGGAGCCTCACACCCTGCATGTACAGTTTCTAAGGTATTTAAAAATAAAACTGGCCTAATAAGGTAGCTTAGCAGAGGATGCTTTGCCAGGCTGCAGAGGAAATACTGTCTGTCCCCAGGCTGTTAATGCAGCTCTTGCTGTGAACAGTAATGTCACCGATGCAGTGACTTCCCTCTGCCAACCAGGCTGGCTTGGCTTTTAAGCTAATAGATGTTTTAATTGATTGACAAATCGGTACTGCACTTTAGCTGGGCAGCACTAGTGCTTGTAATTTCATTAGCTGTCTATTTTTATTCCTTCATGTCACTTTTAGCAACTATTGTACTGAATAAGCTAGTGCTAAGACTTCATGAGTACTGTAATCTTGTTTATTGTGAGAAGGGGGAATGATCAGGACTGCAACTCCATTACAAATCCATCCACGGGTGCAGGGTGGTGGCCGTGGGGTTTTGGTTTTCTTTGTTTCTCTTCTTTTCCCCAGCAGCCCTGGCTCTGGTGCAGGGTGAGACCTCCTGCACCCCTGGGCTCTCACCCTTTGGGAACTGGCAAATTGGTACTGCCCTTCTCCATTGTGGGTCTTCCAGACTTTATTGCATTAAATCTTGAAAAATATTGGTCTTTGCTCACAAGGGTTGGTCTTTGCTCACAAAGCAGTCTTAGGGGAGGGTAGTTCTGTCTCGATAGAATGTAACTATTTTTTTAACATGAAGATTACATAGTTTTTGGGCTTTAGGTGTTATTGGTTTGTTTTCACATGAAGACTGCTAAGACTCTTGTGTAGTGGGTTTGGTGCCTTAAGGGAGGTGGAGAGTGTGTTGTGATGAACCCAGCGTGAAGGGCACAGGATTGATAGGCTGCTTTCTCATTTCAAGAAACAAAAATGGTTTTGGCTACTCTTTGACTGCTCTATTTTGGAAATTATAAGGCTTACCAGTTTTAATGATCTTTATTCAGTGAGGCATGGAACTTCTGCTCTGCTGTGATAGTAGCATCATGCCCCGACAGGCTTCTTATGTCTCACTGTTATCAGTGAATTCTTTTGCTGTGTGGAGTTAGATTCAAATATCATACTCCTTTATAAGCCTTTTTCTTCTGTTAAAAGCTGCTTGAATATCAAGTCATTAGTGTCCAGTTTGGCTGTCACGGAACAGAATTTCCTGAAAAGCATAAGTATTGCACTTTAGCTGGGCAGCACTCGTGCTTGTAATTTCATTAGCTGTCTATTTTTATTCCTTCATGTCACTTTTAGCAACTATTGTACTGAATAAGCTAGTGCTAAGACTTCATGAGTACTGTAATCTTGTTTATTGTGAGAAGGGGGAATGATCAGGACTGCAACTCCATTACAAATCCATCCACGGGTGCAGGGTGGTGGCCGTGGGGTTTTGGTTTTCTTTGTTTCTCTTCTTTTCCCCAGCAGCCCTGGCTCTGGTGCAGGGTGAGACCTCCTGCACCTCTGGGCTCTCACCCTTTGGGAACTGGCAAATTGGCACTGCCCTTCTCCATTGTGGGTCTTCCAGACTTTATTGCATTAAATCTTGAAAAATATTGGTCTTTGCTCACAAGGGTTGGTCTTTGCTCACAAAGCAGTCTTAGGGGAGGGTAGTTCTGTCTCGATAGAATGTAACTATTTTTTTAACATGAAGATTACATAGTTTTTGGGCTTTAGGTGTTATTGGTTTGTTTTCACATGAAGACTGCTAAGACTCTTGTGTAGTGGGTTTGGTGCCTTAAGGGAGGTGGAGAGTGTGTTGTGATGAACCCAGCGTGAAGGGCACAGGATTGATAGGCTGCTTTCTCATTTCAAGAAACAAAAATGGTTTTGGCTACTCTTTGACTGCTCTATTTTGGAAATTATACCAGTTTTAATGATCTTTATTCAGTGAGGCATGGAACTTCTGCTCTGCTGTGATAGTAGCGTCATGCCCCGACAGGCTTCTTATGTCTCACTGTTATCAGTGAATTCTTTTGCTGTGTGGAGTTAGATTCAAATATCATACTCCTTTATAAGCCTTTTTCTTCTGTTAAAAGCTGCTTGAATATCAAGTCATTAGTGTCCAGTTTGGCTGTCACGGAACAGAATTTCCTGAAAAGCATAAAGCAATTTAGAAAGGATGGTTTAGGCAACAGAAGAGAACAAGCACTCTGTTTTGGGGTGGTATGCTTGGCCTGTGGCCTGAAATTCTTAATTTGAAGTAAGCAAGGAAAAAGTGAGGAGTGATGAATGTCTGAGACATAAATAGACCACCAGGCATCCAAAGTGACTTGTACTTTCTTTGCGCTTTACATTGCTTTGGTAATTGCAGGTAATTTAAAGCTATAAACATTGAATTTCTTTCTTCTACAGCTCAATAGATGTTCTTCTCTTGAATACCACACTTTGCTAAATTTTAACCCTTTGAACAGTCTACAGTCAGGAAAAACTGTTCTGTTGTGTATGTTTAGGGCATCCATTTGATGTTAAAAATGATGTCTCTTATGGATGAGTTTGTTGGGCAGCGCAGGGAGAGTGATCTCCAGGCACACAGAGAGGGGGGCGAGTGGCTGGGGAGGGGGAATGGAGTCTCTGCTTCTGGCTTTTCTGATGTTCTTTGATCAATTATTGTTATGCATTGGGCATGAAAAGCAGTGTGACTGAGTAAAGCTGGGAAGTTCAGCTGTTCTTGAGAAATGTTAACTTGGCTTAGAGATGGCTAAATCTAGTACACACTTATGTGTCTCTGAATTCATGAAAACTGAAGTCTGCTGTTGATCACATCTCATAATTGTCCTGTTCAAATCTCTCTCCAAGCGTAGTCTCACCTGGTGAGTTCTCTGGCACCTTTACTATAGAAGGGTTGATGGAGGGAAAAGTTGTAGCAGCTGTGTCTTATCTGCCCACTTCCTTATGGAACAATTTTCTTATGAATACTGGGAAGCTTATAGTGGAGATGATTACTGAGATGGGAAGTTGTTGGCACTGCTATTTTGGGCTCTTACTTGCAGTTCCTTGCTTGCTTGTTCCTTTGTGTTGCATCTTGTTTATTAACTTTTAAGTTTGGAGACATGGACAGATACTATAGAAATGAAATGATTGATTTTACTTAGACTATTACAATTCAAACGATTGACAATAAAGAGGGACAATAAAACCTCAATTTTTCATATAATTGAGTTAATTGACTTGCTGATATGAGAGAACAGTTGATGTGCCTTCCCTGAAGGGCATGAGACTGAGAAGAGACAGATTTTCAGATACATGGGTGCTGCAGAGAAAAGGAGGGTGTGAGTTCTTAATGTGCATAGTGAAGAGATTAAAATGTGATAACTGAGCATTAGGAGAAATGTTCCGTGATACGATTAATGAGGGACTGAACTGCAGGTCCCCCTGGACACCCTACCCCCTTCCTTTGGTGCAGCTTTTGAGAGTTAAGACGAGTACGAGGACAGCAATGCAGAGCTGGGCTAATGTGAGGCTCCCTCTGCCTCACTTCTACATCCCTTCTAGACACACTGTGATGGGTTCAAGATGTTCTGAGTTGCTCTCCTACAAAGTGTGTACATGCACAAGTACACATGCTAGCCCTTCCTGCTGTGTGTGAGGTCCTTGGCTTATCACAGCCCTGTGGAGCAGTTTCTCATGTTTGTTAATCAACCACAGTGGGGGGAGAAACTTATTTTTTTGGTTTGGATTGAAGTATCTGTGATGACAGAAGAGAAAGTAACGATGCAGTGAAAAGATCACTGTCTTGGCAGCCCCATGTGGCAGAGAGAGGGGCTAGAAGGAAGTGTCTGAAGACAACCTAATCTGAGAAACTGTCAGAAAAGTTCATTTGAAAATGAAGATGGGGAACTCCAGTGTGTGCCTTTAGTCCTATTAGAGCAAAGCAGAATGAGGAAAGCCAAAGAGGTTTGATCCTAAAGGTCTCCTTCAGGACCAAAGTGACTTATCCAGGCTGTCTCAGAGCCCTGGACATCCAATGCTAACAGCCTGATTGAAATGCCACAGTGATGTTGTACATAAATAACTCTAAACATCTTAACAGGTATAGCTTAATCTGTAAACCAAGGTATTTTTTGTTGTATCCATCCCAGTGTATATGATTCAGCCTTTTATTGAAGTTCCTTTGGTAGATCAGTAGAGTACCATGAGCTCACTTGCTTTTCTAATTCTCTTTTACACAGCTGAACACAGACTGGAACAAGTATGATGACAGGTTAATGAAAGCAGCTGAAAGGGGCGATGTGGAAAAGGTTTCATCAATTCTTGCCAAAAAAGGAGTCAGTCCTACTAAACTGGATGTGGAGGGGAGATCTGCGTAAGTAACTCCCAATACTACAGTAACGGTGTTGGGAAGCTGCTGAAGTTACTAAATTCCTAAATCTTGCTGCTGCTCTAAAAACTCTTTAATACATAAATCGATGTAATATATCATGTTAGTTTCTAGCCTGGAGTACCAGATAGCTAGAATGTCAAATTCTCACAAACAGTCTTCACTTCCAAGTGAAGATCAGTATTTAAATACTTGCTCTTGCCAGATTTGAGTGTTAAAGAGCAATGGAAAGCATGTTAGTTTTCCACCTGGCACGCTGACCCAAGGTAAAGAATGATTAGTTTCCCAAAAAGTCATTTTGTTCCTTAGAGTAAGATCTGCAAAACTCTTAACTGGAGCTGGACGCTGTCCAAAGCTGACTTTGTGCTGTGTAATACTTTCGGTATGCAGGTGTTTGCTTTGACTCTCCTGGTTAATAGTACTGGTTTTATGTGTAAACCAGCTATGCTTAAGCAAGGTATTTTCTTTTTTTTTAGATTCCATGTCGTAGCGTCAAAGGGAAACCTGGATTGCTTGAACACCATCCTCATTCACGGAGTTGATATCACAGCCACTGATGCTGCAGGTCAGCTTCCTCAACTCAAACATGTTCTCATTCTGGTCTTTATTTTGGAGGGACATTAAGCTAAACTATAGGATAGATGTTCTTCCTTTCCATGGATATCTGTGGTGAGCAAAACAATTATCTGTGTGGCTTGTTGCTGAAATGAGAGGAAACTGGCTGTGTCCAGTAATACAAGTTCATGAATGCCCCTGACAGGCAGCAGAACTTGTGAACTTGTATTTATAGTCTGCTCCAGGCTCACTGGAGAGACCGATGTTTCTGGTTGAGAGTAACAATATAAGAACTGTTTTAAATGAACTTGTGTGCATTCAAATGCTAAGTGTATTTCCCTGAGACTTGTAAAGTACTGTATGCCATGAGGGTTGGAATTAAATGATGTGGTGGGTGTTTGTGCACCAATACAGAGCCCTCAGAACCTCATTGTGTCTGTGCTACCTTCTTGGTTTGTGTGTGAGGTCAGAGTTTATGTGCAAGTATTATGAAAGAGGTAATCAAAAATGGGTGCTAATTTTGCCTGGGTCTGTTAAGCGTGTTAAACTGAGGTAACCAAAATTGCCTTGTTTCCAACTTCATTACAGAAATAATCTTTTCATATGACAGATTTAAAAAAAAAAAATTTTAAAAATGCTTATGTGGAGTCATTTGCAGTATTTTGAGACTAATTTCACTATTTATGAACTTGAATCCTCAGTTGCAGGCTGTTGAAAACAAGAAAAGACTGTTTAGCAAGTAGTGAAATATATATAAATAGATGGCTTAGTTACAGTACTGGCAGAATTAGGGGGAGGAAGTGACCATTGTGTCTAAAATGATGTGGATGTTTATCTAAACTGTCTCTTAGGAAATCAATCCTAATTGATTTCCTAGACTAACAGTCTAGTGTTGTGTCTTGACACATAAGCAGGAATGAAGTGCATGGAATTGCGGAGGAGGCAGAAGACAGTTTTTTTTGTTGAGACAAAATAAACTGTGCTCATGATTTAGTGAAGCACAAATTTCTTATGAATTAGCATTATGTGATTAGTAACAGACTGTGAGAAACAGCATAGGAATGTTGAGTTTGTGGTATTTCTGTGTGTTCAAAACAGACCCTGAATTGACACTGGTCTCTCCTTTCAGGCAGAAATGCGTTGCACCTAGCTGCCAAGTACGGACACGCTTTGTGTTTGCAGAAGCTGTTGCAGGTACTGAAAAAATACAACTTGTCAGTTATGGGTTTTATTCTTGGAAAAAAGGTGCTCTTAAATATACAGATTTGAAATTAGGATATACCACTCATCTCTGGGGAAAAGACCTTTTCATATTGAAAAGCAGGTTGTGGCTGAAAGAGTGCTCGAATCAAGAAAGTAAATATATTTTCCTCTCTACAGACCATCAAATCAAGTTGTCATTTCTACATAAAATTAAACATAAAATGAAGTTGAATGTCTTTTAAAGAATAGTGTTCCTTTTCTGAATACATTTGCGTTTAGGAACAGTGACACTGAAAGGTCTGCTCAAGAATAGTGTTTTCTTCAGAAGATGAGTATTTATATCCATAATCTTTCATTAATGAAATTATACGGGGGGGGTGTGTGTGTGTGGGGGTGTGTGTGTCCTTAGGTTTGTGTGACTTTTTTTCTTCATTTATTCCTGGACAGTTTATACTTTTTACTGCTTTAATTCAAACCTCAAAACACTTAATGTTTGGAAGTGCAATCTGAATCCTAATTGCTAATCAGGGTTACCTATTTTAATAGTACAATTGTCCAACGGAGAATGTGGATCTTCAAGGAAGAACTGCTCTTCATGATGCAGGTAAAAGGTTTTGCATTTCTCGTATTGTAGTATGAAATCTAGATTTAATTATTGAAGAATTTGGCCATCTGAAAATTAATTCTCTTCTAATTCTAGTGACTGTAGCAGGAGAAAATGTTTTGCGTTGTCATGGTGTTTGTCCTCAATAGCAAACTCATTAGCGGGCTTAGCAGGGGTTGTAGGTCTCAAAGTCTTCTGATGCCCATGAATTGGCTAGTAAAACCTTAAGCAGGACCCACGAGCAGCGTTTCAGAGCACTGATGCTGGAAGGTTAAGATACCTTTTCTCTGGGTTGTCTGCACCCTTGTCATGCTTTGCAGTGTCTTCAACAGCAGTGTTTTTTTCACCTGCTCTCGAGGTGGTTGTGTGAGAACTAAGTCATGCAGCCTTGTGCTTTAGCTTAGTGAATTTTTGTGAAAACAATACACCGGAAGAGTTGTTTGGGGTTTCAGGAATATTCAGCACAATAACTTGCTCTTTCTTTTTCTCTTGAAAGCTATGTCAGACTGTTCCTCCAGCATACAGCTACTGTGTGACCATGGGGCCTCAGTCAACTCAAAAGACGGAGTAAGTTGCTGTTTATAGCGCTCTCCTGCACAAACCCTGCTGGAGTTCTTGTGCTTTCTCTGCTTTTTCTCCCTTTACTTACCTCTTTCCCCCTTTCTCTCCTCAGGACGGGAGGACACCACTAGTGCTGGCCACTCAGATGTGTCGTCCCACAGTTTGTCAGCTTCTGATTGACAGAGGAGCGGATGTCAATGCCAGGGACAAACAGAACAGGTAACGCACGCAGAGTGGTGTCAGAATCCCTGCTGACAGTCCAAGGATACAAAGCTGTCCCTTGGCTTTCAGGCTACAGAACAAATATACTAAATTCAGTGGAAAAGAGCCCATGATTTAGTTCAAAAGTACATATGCCAATTCAGTAATGCAGATAAGCTTGGCCTTTTCATATGGCTTGTTCTTGCATTTGAAATACTTATAGGCTTGTTACTGGTAGCAGAGGAACAACAGTTGGGGTTTGAAGGGTTTGTCTGTACAAAGCTGCATCTTGCATCCCTTGGGATTAATAAGCAAAATGGGTCATGATGGAAATGTTACTCTGTGAAGAAGTACTTGAGTCCTACTGGAGCTCCAAAGGGACCTAAAGGCCTTGAAATGTTGGCTTCTATATTCATGGGAGGGGGTCAGGGGAAGGGTTTTCTATTTGTAGCCTCTTCTTCTGCCAGTTATTCCCTGGAGGATGCCAGCCTGGTGGCCAGTGGGCACGAGGCTGCTGTGGGACAAAGCATGGGACTGGCTTTGCAGGCTCTGAGGCTGGCAAGTGGTGGGAAGGCACTGCCAGGGTGCCCCGGCGCTCGCCCCAACTCTGGCTAAACGTTTTGGCTTTTGTTTGTGTCTGTTGATGTTTGTATCTAAGCAGAGAGGAAGCCAAAGGTCACATGAGTTTTCAAAACACTGGGTAGCACTCAAAGGCAGTGGGTTTATGCTGGGTTTCATGGAAGTATTGCTTATTATGGTGTTTTTGTTTACTTTTAAACAAATATTTAGACATTGACTAAATGACTTTTCCTCTTGATAGAGGAAGGATTCCTTGGCTCAAGTTAGTCCTTCCTATACTTAGGTCTAATCATGCTATTTCTGTGATTGCTCCATTGCTGTGTGAGATCCCCAAGTCTCTGAATGCTCTTTCTCCTCATCCTCAGGACTGCCTTAATGTTAGGCTGTGAATACGGCTGCAAGGATGCAGTAGAAGTTTTGCTCAAAAATGGCGCGGAAGTTAGTTTGACTGATGGCCTTGGTCATGACTGTGCTTACTATGCCAGAATTGGTGACAATATTGACATTTTGGCTTTAATAAAAGCTGCCGTTGAGGACTCCAGCAAAGGTATGAAGAATGTGGTTATAAAAGTTTGAAATGTGCTTTCGTATGACTTGTGTGTCTTCAGGAGCAGTTCTTTGGAGGGCAGCTGTAGCCCTTTAAATGAAAAGGTGATAAAATGCTTGTTTGGGAGGGGAGAGAAGGCTTTTGGTTTGTTTGTTTTTAGTAAAGCTTTTAAGGTTAATCCAGGCTCTGATGCCTCAAGGTATTAACATTGCTGATCCTGGCATTGCAGTATCAATCATAGGAATTATCTAGCATTATTTATGGAAAAACTTTGTACTTGTGAATGTTTCCAGACTGGGGGGAGGTGTGTGTGTGGCTCTATTTCTTCAAATGTCCTCTCAAGATTGAAACTTGATAGGAATAACTGAATGTGTTGCCTGAGTCTGAATGAAATGCATTTTAACTTCCTATTTTTGTGGTGTTTTTTTTAGCAAGAGACACCATGAAGAAGGGACAGCCTGAACAAAAGGTAAGGCTTCTTATACAGAGTGTCTCCTAAGGCTGGTTTCTGAAATCAACGTGAGAGGCCGCACAGCATCAGTGAAGTCTCATTCTTTTGTAGTGTTATGTTTTTCTATTTCCCTGCTGGGGTGAAAAATGAGTTATGATACAGGGCCCTGAATGACTGGGGGTTTGGAGCCTGGTTTGGGGCCAGTGTTCATCTTCCTTCTGCTTTCTGCTGTGCAGAGCTGGGCGTGAGCTCCTGCTGAACTGTGTCACTGCAGCACATCCAAAGCTTGTTGCTCTGCAGAGCTGTCCCCTGCCTTATCTTCCCAACATGTTGGGGGACACCTTATGTTTAAAAACAAGTAGGGGTGAGGGGAATAAAGCAGAGTAATTTTTAACTGACTTAGAGATATTTTTTCCAAGTTTTTTTTTTAATTCAGGTGTTCAGTATATAACTCACAGAAAAAAGATTACAGGTGTGCGATATGAATTTCACTGGGCTTTTGTCTCTGCTGTGAAGCTGCCCTATAAAGGGAATTTATAAATTACCTTCATAGCTGTATGAAATTGAAATAGGTAAAATGTGAAGTGCTTCTGCCTGCTGAAAGGCAGTGTGCCCCTGGCCCTGTTGAGAGGGTGATTAAGACTGTGCCATGATGCACCACGCATTCAGTGTTTTTTGAATTGTTAACTTCATATGTAGCTGCGAAGATTCCCTCTGTAATCAGATAGTGTCTGTTTCCATTTGGAAAATATTCAGTGATGTGCGTGTTGAGGATTAGAGCTGTGAGAGGGATCCCGTGTCCTGTCTGGGTGAGCTCAGGAGTGACCTCTCGCTGAGCTCCATCTGCCAAAACGGGGGTGTCGGTGGCATTGCCCCCCACTGGAAGCTGGAGTGAAGGCTGAGAGCACCCCCCTCTTCCCCAGAAACAGATGTTTTCGGAGAGCACCAGGAACAGAAATTAATGCTTTACTGTTGCAATAACAGGTTACTAATATGTCCCAGAAGTGGAACCGGCTTCACGCGCAGGAGGAGGTGAATGTCAGGCTGTACCAGAAGGAACATAGTGCTCAGGTAAGCAGAGGGGTTTCTGGCACACTCAGAATGAGCCAGACATAATAAAAACAAGATGTGCTTGTTAAATAAGCATTAGCACTTCCGTTAAGAAAGGACATATATATATATATTGCTGTTTACTTGAAACTTAATTACATCAATGTAATGTGGCAATTATACAGACAAGCTGTAAGCAATTTTAAGGGAAAAAAATTGCTTGTGTTAAGAAAGGACATTTGCGTCTCTTCATGTCTTAACCCAGTCCATCTCTTAACCCTCTGTCTCCTGCTTCTGTCTGCAGTAAAAGAACTGGGTCACAAACCAGGAAAATCTATTTTTTAACATTCTTGAGAGATGTTAAAGTGTCTTACTAAAATCAGCCTGTATCATAACTGTTCTAACAACTGTTCATTTTCTCATTGTGTTACTATATCATTACAGTTTTCAAAGAGGTAAACAATGTTTTTCGCTATGGGGAACAAACCACTGAAAAATGTAGGCCTTCATTCTGAAATGCTTTGTAATAAAAGGATAAAGATCTCTAAATGTAGATTTTCTGGTTTGAGCTAAAGTAGTTACTACAGTTAAGGTAACTATCAAGCAAGAGTTAAAGGTGCTTGTTTGTGTAACAAGTCGTTGCGTCTCTTCATGTCTTAACCCAGTCCATCTCTTAACCCTCTGTCTCCTGCTTCTGTCTGCAGTAAAAGAACTGGGTCACAAACCAGGAAAATCTATTTTTTAACATTCTTGAGAGATGTTAAAGTGTCTTACTAAAATCAGCCTGTATCATAACTGTTCTAACAACTGTTCATTTTCTCATTGTGTTACTATATCATTACAGTTTTCAAAGAGGTAAACAATGTTTTTCGCTATGGGGAACAAACCACTGAAAAATGTAGGCCTTCATTCTGAAATGCTTTGTAATAAAAGGATAAAGATCTCTAAATGTAGATTTTCTGGTTTGAGCTAAAGTAGTTACTACAGTTAAGGTAACTATCAAGCAAGAGTTAAAGGTGCTTTACTGTTTGCATGTGAGCACTGGACTGATTGATGGTGCAGAGTCCTGTTGCTCTCTTTACTGTTTGCATGTGAGCACTGGACTGATGGTGCAGAGTCCTGTTGCTCATTTGTGTTGGATTTATACATTATTGGAGTGATTCTTGTGGCTGCAGGAACAGTTGGTGCACTTAAAGGCTGCTTCATGCTGGTGAGGTTTTCCCATTACACGCTGGCTGCAGCGTTTGGGTTTCAGGAACTGTTTTGGCATTGGTTATTGTTACTTGTTAATAGCAGATAAGCAGCCTCTGGAGTGCTGTCAGCATTGAGTGTAATCTTACTCAGCTCATGCTTTCAAAAACTTGTATGTACCCTTACACAAGAATGAGCTGTCGAGCTGAAAAGCTTGAAGGCTCTGGAGCTTGTGCTACATAAACCTTCAGAACAAACCAGACCTGGAGTAAGGCCACAAAATCACAAGGGGACTTGTTAGGCAAGGCTTGGTGTTAATGACTGTTAAAATTGTTGCTTTGGTTTCTTTAGATTTCCTAGGGTACGTATAGTGTGGTAGTGGGTTTTTAAATTTTTTTATTTACTTTTTAAGGAATTGGAATTAGAAAATCAAGATTTGAAAGATCGAATGAGAGAAGTGCAGGAGGAGCAAAGGATGCTGCTGGATAGAATCAGTGGGCTACAGCTACAACTCAATGAGGTAAACATCTGGTGTTGGAATAACCTGGCTTGAAAGCTGTAGTAACTACCTGGTGCTGACAGTGAAGGCTGGTAGAAGTGTGTAATTAGGATGCAATCTTCACTGCTTTCCTGTGAGTTATTTCTGTATGTGTCACTGTCACTTTCTTCTGCTGCAAAAGCCTTTGGTCTTGTAATGATGCTCAAAATGTGAGGAGAGCTGTTACAGCATCACTCACTGATACCTGTACGTTTGAGCAGGAACGTTTCTGGCTGTACTTCACACTGGGATGTGAGCTGTGAGGTGATCTGGCATGTTACAATTTGGAAACTAAACTTCATCTGCACAATTAACTGTAGGTGTTGTGTGTCAGTACTTGATCGTAGCTGCTGCTTCTTTTCCAGTTGTTACTTTAAGTGGAAACACAGAAAAATCTTCAATTGGCAAAAACAGAAACAAAGGTTTTCAATAGGGATTTCTCACTCAAATCTGAAACTTTTTTTAAAAGTTCCCTTGTCTTTTTAGAGGTCTAAATATGACCAGTACAATTGAGGAAGAAAATAAACTCAGGATTTTTTCTTTTTGCTTTGTGGAGGCTCTCATTTGTTCCTTCACTGTATTTTTGTAGGGGTGTATCTTAAAATTGTATGCAGCCCTCCCCTAAATGCAGCCCATGGACAGAAAGAATATTTCTTCTTGGAATCATTGGCTTATCTCAGCTTTTCTCTCTAGCATTGCCTCTATGAAACAAACTCACTGCTTACTTGTCGCTCTGCAAAATCAAACTTCTACTGAAAAACTCTACTCTTCTGCCTCAGTAGTGTATGATCTAGATAACTGAAAAGATATTCTAGTTTCCTAGAATGCATGTCAAGAGACGTCAAACATCCCTAACTTCTGTTCTGTATTCCTCTTGCCAGAGGTTAGGTGGGAAATGAAAGGGAGCTGTCAGAGCGCGTAGCGTTAGAGACTGGGGTAGACTTGTCAACTAATGAACTGTGTATAAGCTCCTTAAACATTATTGAAAAAATGATTTGGGGGGGATTTTTTTGTTATTTTTGCAGGAGCAAATGTTTGCAGATGATCTTGAAATTGAGGTACGATACATCACCTTAAAGTGGAGTAGAACTATTTCATAGTTCTATTATATTTCTACTATAGAAATATAGATTTTAAATATAATACATTCTTCTATAAGAAGAATTCTATAGACTTTAAATTCTATAGATTTTAAATACAATAATTCTTCTATAGAAATATAAAAACTTCTTCTACAGAAATATAATACTACATTTAAGAATGATATTTAAAGCTGCAGCGAAGAAAAACTATCTATAAATGCTAAATATCTACTCCTATGTATTCCATTTATACAGCTGCACAGCATTTCTGTTACTACAAATAATATGTAATCCCAATGGCACCTTTGAAGCAGACTTCATATTATAAATATCTCTTTAGTGACTTTCTGTAATGCAAGACTAATTAATGTGAATAAATGAATAGTAAATTATATCAGGCCATATTCCCATGACTCACTCTTCAAGACTCCTCTTGTGGAGGAGCACGGTTGTAGAAGAAGTTTAGAACTAAAAATGTAGGGATTCTTTTGGTGCTGATCTTGGTTGAAGTTCTCCCTAAAGTTTTTTAAAAGCTGCTTGAGATTTTACAAATCTGGCCCTTCTTGAGGCTTTGGCTATTGGCATTCTCTCTCTTTCAGAAAGATGAGCTGAAGAAAATCCTAACTACCAAGGAAAAGCAGCAGGAAGAAAGCTTAAGAACTATTGAAGCTCTCAAAGCTAAACTCAAATACTATGAAGTACGTTAACTGATTTGAAATGTGTTACAGAAATTGCTATTTACAACAGTAAATACTTAAGCAATTTTGAATTCTTGAAAGTCTTAAATTGTTATCTCATTGTAAAAGCTTTCCCTGCCCTTTAACCCTTAGCTTAACATATAGTTAAAATATGAAATTAATTTTCAGCTTTATTTTTGTGTATTGCTCTTTGCTTTTAGGTTGACCTTGTGGGATCTGGAAGCGGCTTTGGTAATAGTAAGTATATTTAATTCTTAAAACTTGCCATGCCTGATGCAGTGTTGGAATATGTAGACAAAGAGACAAAGGGTGGGGTTTTTTTGTCATCTCTTCCTTTTGTTGGTCTTAATTATAGCCCAGGATAATGTGTGTCCCCACACTCCCAGGCTCAGGATGGAGTCAGCCGAGCCCGGCTGTGTTCCTACAGGGCACTGTCCATCAGTCCTGCTCACGAGTGACTGCTCTTGTGAAATGTGCACTGTAATTCTGCTGCATCTTCTAATAACATGAAAAACAAGCTGATCAAAGTCTGGGCTCCAAACTGAGTCTTCCCCTTTCCGTTCTTCCTATTTTAAACAACATGCATGTCCAGCTCGTGATGAGAAAACTATGGACATTGTGAAAACTGAGTGTAGGCAGGTTTGAAAGAGACTTTAAACACAAGGCCTCAGCTTACACTTCTGTTGGAAATTGTTCCATTTCCAGAAACTGAAGTCTCTTGCATCCGACTTGGTTACAGGCCTGTCTTCCTCTTGTGTAACTTCAAATATTACTTAATCTGTCCTGAGCCGTGGGGAGAGCTGTTTGGCTGCCTGTCAAGATCATTTATTGAGAGCACAAGGGGATGCCTTTTCCTGCTGTGCTCCTGTGCAGACACGCAGCCAGCACAAGGTGGCTTTCAGGGCTGCTTTGCAGAACAATTTATCTACCTTACTAGCATAGTAGGGGCGTTTTTTACTTAGGAGGAATTTGTCCAGACTTCCTTTGTGACTTAATGTGGAATTATTCTAATGCCAAGTACTTAAATACTAGCCTGCAGCCTGGTGTGGTCCCATGGAACACAACAAAATTAGGAAGGAAAATCGTAGTTATGATAATGTGTTACTGGTTTTAAACAGAGACTAAATGCTGTTTGCTTTGCAAATCTAGGAAAAGAAGACTCGTTACTTAAGCAAGGCCAAGGGTTTGCTGTGGAATCACAGGTAATAAATATTTTGCCACTTGAGAGAATTCTAAGTTATGGTTGGGAAAGCTAAATATGCTTACAAAGGTACATATATTCCACACTGCTGCTGGGTGCATTTCCAAGGCCACTGGCTTTGCAATGTTTGTTTTTACCTGTTGGTGCCCTCTAGAGGTACAAATGTGACATCGCTTTAAATGCAGGGAAATAGTTGGATGTTGAACAGGCTGGTGTATAATGAGCATTCTTAAAACTGAATCAGCAGACTACTGGATCATCTGTCACAGTGTAAAGTGCAATTGATTTTCATCCGGTTTTTTTTCTACTTGAAATTCAGCCAAAATTCAGAAGACTTTACTTTCCTGCCAGCTATATGATAATTTCCTGCCAATTTTGTTTGCTGATACCTACCTACCTTTTAAAGCAATGATTCAGTTATAAATGAGGTTGCTCAGACCTTACAGTGAGTGATTTCTGATAAGGACTGGTCCTAACCGACAAGCTGTTCTCACACTTGAGTGTTCCAGCTGTAATGTCTCCAGGAGAGAGTGATGATGAGAAATAAATCTGTACCTCCTGTGCTTTCTTACCAGATCTCACTAGTGTGTGTATTTGTGTTCTGCTGGTAAAACAGAAAAATACAGTCTCTTCTGTCATGTTTTACATAAGGTTATTCCAATGGCCTTTGGAGGCTTTTTTTTAGTTTGTAGTTGAAGTTTAAAATTAGTTGATGTGTAGTTTTTTTTTAAAAATGGTGGGTGTGGTGGAATGTTGACACAGCCAACCAATCTACAGCCCCAAACCATGTCCCAAGCAGGAATTAAGTGGCTTTAAGCCAGTCGTGTCTGCAAGCCACCTACTGCTTTCTGGTCCCTGGAACACGAATGGGATCATTGGAGCAAACCTGTGCCTTGTAATGGCCACCATGGCTGGGAGGGAGGAGCACGTGGTGGGCCACCAGAACTGCTCTGTGGGCTTTTCTATAGCCTTTGCTCAACAGTAAATGACTGTTGTTTCCTTACACTTTTCAGAGAGAAGGTTCTGTTGACCATGACATACTCTGGTCTGATTCCTTTTAAAATTGCATTCACATGCTTGAGGGATGGGGAAATTCTCTTAAATTTCTTCTGGCAGATGAGTCATTAAATATGAATAACGAGAAGCAAAATGAACACACTATACCTGCACTTCAATCTCAGTTGGGTTCGATGGTTGGGGAAAACAGTAATGTAGAGCTATAGTCAAGATTTTTTTTACTGTTAAAAGCTGAAATATGCGTGTTCTGTAATATAGGCAAGAGTAGATTAGTGTGTTTCTAAGGGAAAAAAAGAAACCTCTCTGACATTTTATGCTCATATCAATAGAGTTTAAGACAGTTATGGCTATGACAACTTGTGTGTGTATATGACTTGTCAAACTCAAGCATGTATCCTTTTTTGTGCCAATTGATCTTCAGTCGAGGTCTATGCTGAGGCCCCTGGAGCTCTCCCTGCCTACCCAGTCATCCAGCTCGGAGAAGGAAGCTTTAAAGAAGGAACTTGACAACATGAGGACCTGCTACAGTGCAGCGAAAGAAGAAATCAGCAAATTGCAGAGAGAACTGTCTCACAAGGTATCCGAGTGTAAAGCTTTGGCATCAGAGTGTGAAAGAACCAAGGCGGAATCTGATGGACAGATAAAACAGCTGGAAGATGCTTTAAAAGATGTGCAGAAAAGGATGTTTGACTCTGAAGGCAAAGTTAAGCAAATGCAGACCCACTTTCTAGCTCTGAAAGATCACCTGACTAACGAAGCTGCTTTGGGAAACAGTAAAATAACAGAGGAACTGAAGGATCAGTTGAAAGAAATGAAGATGAAGTATGAAGGGGCCTCTGCTGAAGTGGGAAAACTGAGGAACCAGATTAAGCAGAATGAATTGCTGGTGGCAGAATTTAAGAGAGATGAAGGAAGGCTGGTGGAGGAAAATAAAAGGTTGCAGAAGGAACTTGTGAAGTTGGAGATGGAGCGAGATAAAAGGGGGAGAAGTGTCATGGAGTTAGAAGGGCAGCTCAAAGAAACAGCAGCAAAGTTAGCCCACTCTGTAACTTCAGAGAAATTTGAAAACATGAAGAGTTTGTTATCAAACGAAGTGAATGAGAAAGCCAGGAAGTTGGCAGAGATGGAAGGAGAGTACAAAAAATTGCAGGCAGAGATTCTGCTTTTAAAGAGGGAATCTGAGAGTGAGAAAGCTAAACTGGCTCAGCAGGTAAGGCCAGAAGACCACGAACAAATGAGGAGTGAGTTTGAGCAGAAAAATGAGGAACTGGGGAAGACAATTTCTGAATTATCACAGAAGAATCAGACTCTGCAGAAGGAACTGGAAAGATTGCAGATTGATAACAAGATGCTTAAGCAGCAAATCCAGGTGCTGAAAACAGAAATTAAAAGCCAGAATGTGCCTTTAAAAATTCATGAAGAACTGAAGAAAACAAATGACCTGGCTGTTGGTGACCTGACCAAAAAGCTTTTTGAAGTAACAAAGAAGTACAACGAAAGCAAAGCAGAAGCTGAGAAGTTGCTGGCAGAGAAGAACAGCTTAAGTGAGAATATTGGCCACTTCCAGGCTGTGTACCTGTCTCCAGAGCAGCACAAAAAAGAAGTGGAAGCTTTAAGATGTAATGGTATGGAACTCGAAAAGCAGCTTGCTGAGCTTCAGAAAAAATACGATGATGAACAAGCCAAAGTGTGCAAACTAGTCTCTGAAAATGCAGCCATAAAGGAGACGCTCAGGGATCAGTACGTGTTGGCCTCGACACACGAGGAGATGAAAACAGGCTTGAATAACGCACTAGAGAAGACTAATCGGGAGCTGTCAGACCTGAAGGAAAAAACTGAAGAGATAAAGCAAGAATCCATGAGGGTAAATGAAGAAAATGGAACTCTGAAAAACAAGGTGAAACTCTTACAGAACCAATTACAGACTGAGTATATAAGTTTCAAAGATCATGAGACTGCAGTGACTGCTTTAAATAAAAGCCTGCAAGAACTTGAGGAGAACAACGCTGCCGTTACGGCTGAGTACAAGAGGGGTCAAGAAGAAATTTTACAGTTGCATGAAGAAATCGAAGCCCAAAAGAAGGAACTTGACACAATTCAAGAATGCATTAAGTCGAAATATGCCCCGGTTGCCTCCTTTGAAGATAGAGAACAAAGCTTCGAAGCCACAGTGAAAGAGTTAAAAGCCCAGTTGCAGGAACAGGTACAGAGGTGCAGAGAAAGTGAGGAGGAAACCCAGAAGTGCAAACAGGAGAATGAAAAGCTCAGAAATGGTGTTCTGTCCATCCAAAACGACCTGCAGCAGAACTATATCCTTGCTGAGAAATCCCGGGAAATGGAAAAAATGTTCACAAGCAAAATGGAGGAGCTGAATCAGCAATTGAGGGAATTGCTGGGGAAATACACAGGGGACAAAGAGGAGAAAGATGAGCTGCAGGGGAGTCCCCCCCAGCCCGTGGCTGCGCAGGCTCCGCTTCTGGCGGCGGAACAGATTGAAGCCTTGAAGAAGGCTCTTGGTCACACGATAGAGGAGCTCAAGGAAGCCCTCAGAAATAAGAAGGAATGTTACGACAAAGAAACACTAAAAGTAGAAGAACTACAGCAGGAGTTGTCAGGTCTAAAGAAGTCTTCAATACCCTTGGTAGAATATACACAAATGAAGGAAACGCTTGAACAAGAAATTGTAGCCATCAAAAACAGCTTGAAAGAAAAGGAAGAAGAAAACCAAGTTAAAAATGAGGAAATCCTGAAGTTGCAGTCTGAGATTCGGCTTACTCAACAAGCTTTGACAGACCTGGAGAGCAAAGAGGTGATTGACATCTCAGAATACAAATCCATGAAGAGTACTCTGGAGGCCCAGATTAACAGCATAGCTGAGAACTTGTCCAGCATGAACAAGAAGTATGAGGAAGCGTGTGAGGAGGCTTTGCAAGCTAAAAAAAGCGAGCTTTCTTTAAAGGATGAGAAGGAGTTGCTTCAGTTACGGAGCTGCAGTATTGAGCAAGAAATTAAAGACCAGAAAGAGAGGTGTGATAAATCCTTGACGACAATTATTGACTTGCAGAAGAGAATACAGGAGTCTGCAAAGCAGGTGGAGGCCAAGGATAACAAGGTAGGATGTGGGGTAGTTCTGTACCTCTGAACTGAAGGTGTCAGGAGCATTAGCTGGGCTTCAAATAGAGCTACTAATGCTCTGTGTCCTGAGCATTAGGTGCCCTGGACTGGCCCACATCTGCTAAGGTGGAGTCCTGGTTTTGCTAGCATTGTGCTAAGCTTTTCTAATTTCTTGTGTGTTTTGAACATCATGGGTTGTATTTTAAATTCTCTTCATCCAGGTTGGGTTTTAGACTTTTGGGGTATCGGCTCATTCTTCCACTGGAGCTGTTTCTTTAGCATCTCTGGCTGACCTTCTGATGGTTCATTGTTCTTCTTACAAATGAGGCCTAGAATATTTTTAGAGCATAAATCATTTGTCGCTGCCTGACCCCCAGGGTCCAGACATTGCAATTTCCAATTCTAGGAAGCGGAATGGGAACCAGTGATGGCATGACATGAAAATGAAGTCCTCTGTCTTTAAGTCTCTTAGGCAGTGTCATGGCAAGCTAGGACAGAGACCCTTCAGTGCTTGCTAATTTTGATCAGTCTTTAAAGAATGTTAAAGAATATTATTTTTCGGTGAGACGTCCTTAAATGAGGTTTTTGTGTGCTTTTTCTTAAAAGATCACAGAACTGCTTAATGATGTGGAGCGGTTAAAACAAGCTCTTAATGGCTTGTCTCAGCTCACATACACCACCGGGATCCCCTCAAAGAGGCAGAACCAGCAGGTTGAAACGCTGCAGAACCAAGTGAAAAGCCTGCAGCAGCAGTTGGCGGTAAGTGCTCCTGCGAGGCCTTGGCTGAGATGGGGTAGCATCACTTACAGTCCTTGTGTGACCAAGGAAATACAAATGTGGCTGCTGGAGCCCTGGGGTTGGCTGTAGACTTTGACTTCAAAAGTAGAGTAATGAATAAATTCATTAATTATTATTTTTGTTTTCCCGTGACTGCTGCTTTGGAAATTTGTCTGCTCCCTTCTACACATTGCAGTTACAACATCTGGGAATTTTTCCAGATAAAAAGGATGCAGAGAAAATTTGTGTTTATGAGATACGCTGCTATAGTTCATGCCATGCCCATTTCTGTATGCAAGTTCCAGGTTAATATTTTCTTTCAAAAAACCACCAGTCATGTGTCTTCTCACTTTGAAAGTGAGGTGGCCCTTTGACTGTTTCCTTGTCTGCAAACACTGTGAAGTGTATTCCTTATTAACCACTAACAGTGAAGGGGAATGCTTTATGGGAAGTGCTGGGAGTTTGGGCATGAACATGTTTGTGGCCCCTTCAATAAAGCTCTTAATTAAAGCTGTGTATCTGAGCCAAGTTAGCTGTTTGTAAATCTGTACAGAAGCAGGATAAATCTTTGCAAAGCTAACCCTTATAAGGCAACGTGTTCTTAAATTGGGTGGTTTTATAACAAACAGCTAATGCTGTTGAGGAAACAAGTGTTTAATCTTAGCACCTCCTTGACAGCCAGTCAGCAACATTGCTTTGCTACAAGTAAGCAATAAAAAAAGTGGTGACTTTTTTCTTGATTAAGGAGGGGATATAGCTAATTTAACCTTGAACTTCTGCTTTGGCTAGTCTAGAAGTGCAGAAAACCAAGCCCCAAAAGCTGGAAATGAGCAAAAGTAGATGTTAAAAATTTGATGACTTCACCTCCTCTTCCTTCTGTTACAGGATGCTAAAAGGCAGCATCAAGAGGTAGTCTCAGTGTATCGGACACATCTCCTCAGTGCTGTACAGGTATGAGAGTACCCAGTTCAGATTGTTTTACTGTCATTTCAGTGTAGGGATCCTTGAGACATGTTTTGAACTCCCTCGCTGGGAGACCTCAAACTAGCATCAAGTACCTGTTTTCATGTTGAGAGTTTTAATTTAAAAAGGACTGAGCCAGTGGCTCTCATGAAGTTTTACGACTTCAGATACTCAAGAATGCAAAAGAGGGACCCTTCCTACAGCAGCAGCTGTGGAGCCAGAGGATAGGAACAGTTGCTTTTTTTTCCCCACATTGTATTTTCATAAAGGAAACTGCTGTGTTAGTGACCCTTCTTTCTCATGAGAGAAAAAGAACAAGATTCCTGAAATATTGCAGACTTTCCCAGAGAGTAGTGAAAATACAGCAATGAATTAACACTTTTGGGTAATTTTGAAGAGTCTCCTAATATTAGTGGTGGATGGTTGACACTTTATGGGATTTTTAATTTAACTAAGCGTTTGCTTGCTCTAGGGTCACATGGATGAAGACGTCCAAGCTGCTTTACTACAGATCATCCGCATGAGACAGGGACTCGTTTGCTGATGTGCTTAGTGCCATTGCTCTTGAAGGCTGCTGTGTCTTGTAGAAGTGCTGTGGTGATGGTAGTGATAACCTTCAGGAGACTTATATAAGTATGATATAGCTGCAATTAGAATCTCCAAATATGAAACAACTTAGCTGGAATAGTTTCTTCGTGGAAAACTGAAAAATAGGGCTACTGAGTTTCAGATCTGACACCTCTCTCATTAGATTAATAAAAGATGTAGAACGTCTTTTAAAATTGGTAGACAAGCTGACTGTCAAAATGATGACATGGTAGTTAAATTATTTTTATGTCTGATTGACCACTTATTAAAGCAAGGTCTATACCCAGAAACTCCAGTTTATCCTATAACTCGGACTCTCATGGTATGGTTGAAAATAAACTCTATTCAAATGAGCTTGGCTAAGTATTGTAGCTGTATATCTCCTTTAATGATTAAGAGAAAGTGGCTGTTTTTGTCACATAAGCTGATGAAGACACACTAAGACACGCTTAGTAAATCAGCTGCAAAGGTAGATGGAAAGTATTTAGGTATATGTTGTAACTTGGCTGGCCAAGTTACAGACTTTATTTAAATATAAGCTTAAGATGTAGTGCCTTTGCTTTTTTGCAAGACTTAAAAATCAGGTTTTTCTATCAAAACACTAACTTTTGTTTGTCTCCCCTTCCCCCAAGGTTTTTCAGGAATGCTTTGTAATGCTGATTACTGTGGGCTAAAGTAGTGTCTGGGAGTGGAGTGTCATGGTTTGCAGAGCAGCATTTTGATCTAAATGCAATAGTCCTGCTTCTTTATAATTTCATTCTTCATTAGGCCTAATATGGGTGCAGGCTGAGCAGCTCATTAAGCTGTACACTAGATAATTCAGGTATTGGTTTTTCAAACACTATCTCATGGAAGTTCAAGGTATTTTCCTCTTAACTGTAAATTATGTACTATAATCTTATTTATGGGGAAAGATGCAAATAGTAAGGATTAATTAAATGAGAATTTTTATTTGCTTGGAATCTACCTATTAAATGAGACAGGGCTTCACTTTGAAGGATGGTGTTCCTATAAGTAAGTTTTATGAAAGGAAACACAAAATTTGGGACTATTCAAAGGAAGTAATTGGGAAATGAGTCTGACAACGTATGTGGCCGTTGTAGTAGAGCAAGGAGCAGAAGTGCTATCAGTTGCTGTGGTAACTTCAGGCTACTCTGTCGTAAAGCATTTAATAACTAGTGAGTAGGAATCTGGGATCCTGACACAGAAAACTTCCCCTTCCATGTTCCTGAAAAATAGGACTTAAGTCAGAGTGCAGAGTTCTCTGCCTGGAGTTGCCTGGGCTTCCCCCTAAGCTGTACCTCAGGCTTAGGTCTCCCTTTTCTTAGTAGTATTATGTTTGTTTCCTTTTTTTTTCCTTTTTGGGCAGAGTCTTGTAGAATTAAGAATCTGGGATCCTGACACAGAAAACTTCCCCTTCCATGTTCCTGAAAAATAGGACTTAAGTCAGAGTGCAGAGTTCTCTGCCTGGAGTTGCCTGGGCTTCCCCCTAAGCTGTACCTCAGGCTTAGGTCTCCCTTTTCTTAGTAGTATTATGTTTGTTTCCTTTTTTTTTCCTTTTTGGGCAGTCTTGTAGAATTGGAGAGACGACTGCCACATAGAGGAGGATACAGACCTAGTGATGAATGTGCAGGGCAGTTTTTATTATATAAATACACTTAATATATTTACTAAATATGTGTCTGTAGTTAAACAGATCTTCTGCTGCTTTCCTTTAATTTCTTAGAGGACTATTACAGAAAACATCTCAGTATATATACATTACTTTTTAGCCAAATTCTTTTATGATTGCATTACTTGAAACTCTTGTTAGAGAGAGCTTGTTTTGATATACTAACTCTGGCATATTTTGATATTGTATGTTTCCTTCTGAGGGAGTTCTATGTGTGTTTTTCTAAATTTCTCCCATATTACCTTATCAATAAAAAGTTTTCTTCTTTTTATGGTTGTGGTTAATTCTGTAAAAGGTAAAGAAATGTAAATAGCTTGGCAAAATAGCGCGGGTAGTGGAGGCTGTGGAACTCGCTCGAATACTCTCAAATCCCAGGTCACACATTCATTTTTCAGGTGTCCACTGGGAATATTGGGTTCTTCTATTTCTGGATTTCATGGCTGGTAAAATGTTGGTGTCATTGATCAAGACTCAAATCTCCTACCAGTTAATTCTTCAGAGTAAATGGACTCTGGCCACCCCTGCACTGCACGGGGCAAGCTGTGCCATGCGGTAGGTTTGGGGTGAGCCAGCCAAGTCCTGCTGCTGCTCTTAATGAGAAGAAATTCAGTTAATGGCTTACACTGCAGCCTGATTTCATGCTGAGTGATGTCTGCAGAATCATTGCTTGGCGCTACCAAAGTCCATTCATTTGGTGTGACTTGGAAGGGAAGGGCTCTCTAATTTCACCATTAACTTAATTTTTGGTTACTTGGATATCTTGTCCAGCCAGTGGGGCATGAAAATGAATTGGGTTGTTCAGTTGTTGGGGTGTGAACAGTATTAGTGAAACTTCACTGTGGTTAAACAATGACCAGAAGGATGGTTTCTTCCTTGGATCTTTGGAGGACTTCCTTGTATTTGGAGTTAGTCAGCAGAAGTTTTCAGGGTTCTTGTAAAGATCTAATTTGACCTTGGAATAGAAAGTGTATGTGTGTGTATGTGTATATATATATATAAAAATATACATGAGATTTTTCTGAAGAGGAACTGTTTCAAGATTTGATGTCTAAACCATTCTTCTGCCAGCAGATATGTTCTGTCAGCTTTACTGAGCCAGTTCATCTATGGGGTATTGTGAAGTGCTTTCCACTTACAATTTTCTGATTGCTTTATGTATTTCTCAGGTGTAATACAAGGGTATTTTGATCTCCAGCCATGTTTGTTCTTTTTTTTCTGCGGAGTGAGCCTAATTATTGAAAAGCTTTTTCAATTATATTTACATCCTAATTTGCTTCTTAGTAGACAAAGTATTTTGTTTCTGCTGGAGTTTTTTACTTCTGCCATCTTTGTTTTAAAGGGAGGGGGGAAGATTAAAATGCACTTAAAAAACAGCTTGAGGCATCTTCAGTAACGAGCTGCTGGGTGAAGACACTCCATTATAGCCCTCCTTGACCCATAGCAGGGCAGAGGGAAACCCACCAAGCCCAACTGCATATTGTCTGCAGTAACATTCCA
>NW_015090969.1:1701922-1767983 GCF_001431845.1 Calidris pugnax | reverse complement strand
TTTAAGTCTCTTAGGCAGTGTCATGGCAAGCTAGGACAGAGACCCTTCAGTGCTTGCTAATTTTGATCAGTCTTTAAAGAATGTTAAAGAATATTATTTTTCGGTGAGACGTCCTTAAATGAGGTTTTTGTGTGCTTTTTCTTAAAAGATCACAGAACTGCTTAATGATGTGGAGCGGTTAAAACAAGCTCTTAATGGCTTGTCTCAGCTCACATACACCACCGGGATCCCCTCAAAGAGGCAGAACCAGCAGGTTGAAACGCTGCAGAACCAAGTGAAAAGCCTGCAGCAGCAGTTGGCGGTAAGTGCTCCTGCGAGGCCTTGGCTGAGATGGGGTAGCATCACTTACAGTCCTTGTGTGACCAAGGAAATACAAATGTGGCTGCTGGAGCCCTGGGGTTGGCTGTAGACTTTGACTTCAAAAGTAGAGTAATGAATAAATTCATTATTATTTTTGTTTTCCCGTGACTGCTGCTTTGGAAATTTGTCTGCTCCCTTCTACACATTGCAGTTACAACATCTGGGAATTTTTCCAGATAAAAAGGATGCAGAGAAAATTTGTGTTTATGAGATACGCTGCTATAGTTCATGCCATGCCCATTTCTGTATGCAAGTTCCAGGTTAATATTTTCTTTCAAAAAACCACCAGTCATGTGTCTTCTCACTTTGAAAGTGAGGTGGCCCTTTGACTGTTTCCTTGTCTGCAAACACTGTGAAGTGTATTCCTTATTAACCACTAACAGTGAAGGGGAATGCTTTATGGGAAGTGCTGGGAGTTTGGGCATGAACATGTTTGTGGCCCCTTCAATAAAGCTCTTAATTAAAGCTGTGTATCTGAGCCAAGTTAGCTGTTTGTAAATCTGTACAGAAGCAGGATAAATCTTTGCAAAGCTAACCCTTATAAGGCAACGTGTTCTTAAATTGGGTGGTTTTATAACAAACAGCTAATGCTGTTGAGGAAACAAGTGTTTAATCTTAGCACCTCCTTGACAGCCAGTCAGCAACATTGCTTTGCTACAAGTAAGCAATAAAAAAAGTGGTGACTTTTTTCTTGATTAAGGAGGGGATATAGCTAATTTAACCTTGAACTTCTGCTTTGGCTAGTCTAGAAGTGCAGAAAACCAAGCCCCAAAAGCTGGAAATGAGCAAAAGTAGATGTTAAAAATTTGATGACTTCACCTCCTCTTCCTTCTGTTACAGGATGCTAAAAGGCAGCATCAAGAGGTAGTCTCAGTGTATCGGACACATCTCCTCAGTGCTGTACAGGTATGAGAGTACCCAGTTCAGATTGTTTTACTGTCATTTCAGTGTAGGGATCCTTGAGACATGTTTTGAACTCCCTCGCTGGGAGACCTCAAACTAGCATCAAGTACCTGTTTTCATGTTGAGAGTTTTAATTTAAAAAGGACTGAGCCAGTGGCTCTCATGAAGTTTTACGACTTCAGATACTCAAGAATGCAAAAGAGGGACCCTTCCTACAGCAGCAGCTGTGGAGCCAGAGGATAGGAACAGTTGCTTTTTTTTCCCCACATTGTATTTTCATAAAGGAAACTGCTGTGTTAGTGACCCTTCTTTCTCATGAGAGAAAAAGAACAAGATTCCTGAAATATTGCAGACTTTCCCAGAGAGTAGTGAAAATACAGCAATGAATTAACACTTTTGGGTAATTTTGAAGAGTCTCCTAATATTAGTGGTGGATGGTTGACACTTTATGGGATTTTTAATTTAACTAAGCGTTTGCTTGCTCTAGGGTCACATGGATGAAGACGTCCAAGCTGCTTTACTACAGATCATCCGCATGAGACAGGGACTCGTTTGCTGATGTGCTTAGTGCCATTGCTCTTGAAGGCTGCTGTGTCTTGTAGAAGTGCTGTGGTGATGGTAGTGATAACCTTCAGGAGACTTATATAAGTATGATATAGCTGCAATTAGAATCTCCAAATATGAAACAACTTAGCTGGAATAGTTTCTTCGTGGAAAACTGAAAAATAGGGCTACTGAGTTTCAGATCTGACACCTCTCTCATTAGATTAATAAAAGATGTAGAACGTCTTTTAAAATTGGTAGACAAGCTGACTGTCAAAATGATGACATGGTAGTTAAATTATTTTTATGTCTGATTGACCACTTATTAAAGCAAGGTCTATACCCAGAAACTCCAGTTTATCCTATAACTCGGACTCTCATGGTATGGTTGAAAATAAACTCTATTCAAATGAGCTTGGCTAAGTATTGTAGCTGTATATCTCCTTTAATGATTAAGAGAAAGTGGCTGTTTTTGTCACATAAGCTGATGAAGACACACTAAGACACGCTTAGTAAATCAGCTGCAAAGGTAGATGGAAAGTATTTAGGTATATGTTGTAACTTGGCTGGCCAAGTTACAGACTTTATTTAAATATAAGCTTAAGATGTAGTGCCTTTGCTTTTTTGCAAGACTTAAAAATCAGGTTTTTCTATCAAAACACTAACTTTTGTTTGTCTCCCCTTCCCCCAAGGTTTTTCAGGAATGCTTTGTAATGCTGATTACTGTGGGCTAAAGTAGTGTCTGGGAGTGGAGTGTCATGGTTTGCAGAGCAGCATTTTGATCTAAATGCAATAGTCCTGCTTCTTTATAATTTCATTCTTCATTAGGCCTAATATGGGTGCAGGCTGAGCAGCTCATTAAGCTGTACACTAGATAATTCAGGTATTGGATTTTCAAACACTATCTCATGGAAGTTCAAGGTATTTTCCTCTTAACTGTAAATTATGTACTATAATCTTATTTATGGGGAAAGATGCAAATAGTAAGGATTAATTAAATGAGAATTTTTATTTGCTTGGAATCTACCTATTAAATGAGACAGGGCTTCACTTTGAAGGATGGTGTTCCTATAAGTAAGTTTTATGAAAGGAAACACAAAATTTGGGACTATTCAAAGGAAGTAATTGGGAAATGAGTCTGACAACGTATGTGGCCGTTGTAGTAGAGCAAGGAGCAGAAGTGCTATCAGTTGCTGTGGTAACTTCAGGCTACTCTGTCGTAAAGCATTTAATAACTAGTGAGTAGGAATCTGGGATCCTGACACAGAAAACTTCCCCTTCCATGTTCCTGAAAAATAGGACTTAAGTCAGAGTGCAGAGTTCTCTGCCTGGAGTTGCCTGGGCTTCCCCCTAAGCTGTACCTCAGGCTTAGGTCTCCCTTTTCTTAGTAGTATTATGTTTGTTTCCTTTTTTTTTCCTTTTTGGGCAGTCTTGTAGAATTGGAGAGACGACTGCCACATAGAGGAGGATACAGACCTAGTGATGAATGTGCAGGGCAGTTTTTATTATATAAATACACTTAATATATTTACTAAATATGTGTCTGTAGTTAAACAGATCTTCTGCTGCTTTCCTTTAATTTCTTAGAGGACTATTACAGAAAACATCTCAGTATATATACATTACTTTTTAGCCAAATTCTTTTATGATTGCATTACTTGAAACTCTTGTTAGAGAGAGCTTGTTTTGATATACTAACTCTGGCATATTTTGATATTGTATGTTTCCTTCTGAGGGAGTTCTATGTGTGTTTTTCTAAATTTCTCCCATATTACCTTATCAATAAAAAGTTTTCTTCTTTTTATGGTTGTGGTTAATTCTGTAAAAGGTAAAGAAATGTAAATAGCTTGGCAAAATAGCGCGGGTAGTGGAGGCTGTGGAACTCGCTCGAATACTCTCAAATCCCAGGTCACACATTCATTTTTCAGGTGTCCACTGGGAATATTGGGTTCTTCTATTTCTGGATTTCATGGCTGGTAAAATGTTGGTGTCATTGATCAAGACTCAAATCTCCTACCAGTTAATTCTTCAGAGTAAATGGACTCTGGCCACCCCTGCACTGCACGGGGCAAGCTGTGCCATGCGGTAGGTTTGGGGTGAGCCAGCCAAGTCCTGCTGCTGCTCTTAATGAGAAGAAATTCAGTTAATGGCTTACACTGCAGCCTGATTTCATGCTGAGTGATGTCTGCAGAATCATTGCTTGGCGCTACCAAAGTCCATTCATTTGGTGTGACTTGGAAGGGAAGGGCTCTCTAATTTCACCATTAACTTAATTTTTGGTTACTTGGATATCTTGTCCAGCCAGTGGGGCATGAAAATGAATTGGGTTGTTCAGTTGTTGGGGTGTGAACAGTATTAGTGAAACTTCACTGTGGTTAAACAATGACCAGAAGGATGGTTTCTTCCTTGGATCTTTGGAGGACTTCCTTGTATTTGGAGTTAGTCAGCAGAAGTTTTCTTCAGGGTTCTTGTAAAGATCTAATTTGACCTTGGAATAGAAAGTGTATGTGTGTGTATGTGTATATATATATATAAAAATATACATGAGATTTTTCTGAAGAGGAACTGTTTCAAGATTTGATGTCTAAACCATTCTTCTGCCAGCAGATATGTTCTGTCAGCTTTACTGAGCCAGTTCATCTATGGGGTATTGTGAAGTGCTTTCCACTTACAATTTTCTGATTGCTTTATGTATTTCTCAGGTGTAATACAAGGGTATTTTGATCTCCAGCCATGTTTGTTCTTTTTTTTCTGCGGAGTGAGCCTAATTATTGAAAAGCTTTTTCAATTATATTTACATCCTAATTTGCTTCTTAGTAGACAAAGTATTTTGTTTCTGCTGGAGTTTTTTACTTTTGCCATCTTTGTTTTAAAGGGGGGGGGAAGATTAAAATGCACTTAAAAAACAGCTTGAGGCATCTTCAGTAACGAGCTGCTGGGTGAAGACACTCCATTATTGCCCTCCTTGACCCATACCAGGGTGGAGGGAAACCCACCAAGCCCAACTGCATATTGTCTGCAGTAACATTCCAGTTGCGTGTCAGAAAGTGTCTCCCTTTTGGAGGGGCAGTGCCCCAGAGCTCTTGCCAGCTTGGTGGCAGTTTTAACTGCAGGCTTGCTCTTGGGGGGGAAAAAGTCCTCCCTGGGCTTTCAAGTACTTACCTGGGGAAAAAAAGGTCTAACTTTAGAAATAAATGCAAGATAAAAAATACAATAAAGATGATAAACTAAATCTGAATTTCCTTGGGGACACAGCAATTCAATATTTCGTGTAATAGATTGTAGCTCAGACTCTTTTGTTACCTTGGTGTTGGTGATACCCTAAAATCAGAGCATGCTAGAAAGGGAGCTTGGCGTCTTGGGTTTCAATAGATGTGGATTGTTTAAATACTGCACGCAGAGGGATGTCTCTGGGCTCAAAGGGAAGAAACAAGTCCCTTGGCAGTGCTCTGTTTAAGTTTGGGGGGTTTTGGCTCGGTTGATTCATGAAGGTGAAGGTTTGGTCTGGGCTGTTTGTGTGTCAGTGAGGTTCCTGTGGCAGGGATACTCCAGGTGTTTGGTCAAATCAGCCGTGGGGTGTCACCTGCCTGGTGAGGGCAGCTGTATGTATTTCTGCATTCAGGGGCAAATGCTGCTGATAAATGCAAGGAAGAAATGGGAGGTCACAAAAATGTCTGATGTAAATGAAATGCACCTGAGAGGTCTGGGGGTGCTTCACCAGGTGCTTTGGGATCTGCTCCATGGAAGGGTAAAGTACCATTAATAGGGTAATGCAGCCTGTAACTGATTGTTGGCACAGCGCTCCTCGTACGGAATAGCACTTCTTAAAGTGAATATGTGATTTCTTTTTTTTTTTGTTTTGAGCAGCTGACTCGGAAATATCCCTGAATCCTGTAAAGTTTATAGAGATTACTGCTTTTTTAATCTAAAGCTTGTGTTGCTCTGCCAACTCAGAAAATTAACTTTAATAGAAAAAAACATACATGTAATTCAGTCACAGCTATTAGATCAGATGGATTTTACATTAAGTGAAAAAGATGTTGAGCATTTAAGGGCCATTAAATTGTGAAGCTTTTTATTGTTGGACTCATAGCCTTCAAGCCAGCACTCTGCTGTGAAGAATATTTATTTTTACATTTGCAAAGTATGCTAGAGGATGGGAAGGGAATACATTTTAAAGGAAAATAGGACATGAAAATGTGATGTTTTTCCACTTTGTGAACAGCTAGTTTTATTTCATAATAATTAGTTTTATACTTCATTAAACGTTGGGCTTTTTTGCCTGTATGCTCTTAGAATACAATGGAGAAGACTTTAAAAATTCTCAGCAGGGCATCAAGTTGGAGTTTTCTAATCTAATGTGGGGGTATTTCAGAGTAAGACGGGAGGTTTTTCAGGGTTCCTCTCATCTTGAGGGTCAGGTGTGGTACAGGAATCGTTGATGCAGAGACACTTCAGGTGGTGGGGGTGTCTTGTGAAGGGGTTGTTTTTGAGGGAAGCGAGGATGGGGGAGGTGAAGGAGATGAGGATTTTGTCAATGAGAAATTCACTGGGAAAAAGCAGGAATAGAAGCTTGGGGATGGGGTGGGAGGAAGTACCAGTTGTGGGGTACCAGAATAAAAATCCTCCCAGAATATGACACTGGGTCGAGCTTCAGGGAAATGGCCAAAGCCGGTGGGTGGTTTTTTTGTGTGTCTGTAGGAGGCCAAGGACTTAAAAGCAATACTTGCTGCAAGCAGGAATAATGGACAGGTTTTTAAAAGAAATGGGTTGAGAAATACCCATTAAGTATTTATGGGCCTGACTTGCAATTATGAAACTGGAATATGTTCCAGCTGGTGAGCAGTTACAGGAATGCACTGGAAATGGCAGAGTGGGTGCTGAGGCAGGGTATTGAAGCTGCCAGTGCGTGGCCTAAAATCAGAGAGGACATTGCCCTCGAGGCTTGAAAGCTGCAGCAAGGAGAGACCTGCCCGCAGGTGGACTCCCAGTTACATCACATCTCAAAAAGTTTGAATTTTAGCTCAAGAACAGATGAAAAGGCAGCAGCCCTTCCCTGCTCTGACAGCAGCTGAGGGGGGGCTGTGAAAAGGCTGGTTTCTGCTGGTGGTGCTTGGGTTGGGAGACATGGAGAGACCTGTGGAGTTGTGCTTCAGTTGGCAGCCTCTGTCTCTGGGAGCAGGGTGGTGCTGGCTGCTCTGGGGAGAAAAGGGAGCGTTGCTGCCGGGGTGGTGAAGCTGGAAACCCACAGAAATGCTCAGCTGAGCTTTACCCGGTGACACACACAGAAATACCCAGCTCCTCGGTTTCTGTCGGGGAGGCAGGGAGGTGCCTACACTCGCCTCTCGCTTCAGAGCTGAAGTGTGAAAATCACCCACCCACAGAAATGCTCAGCTGAGCTTTACCCAGTGACACACAGAAATACCCAGCTCCTTGGTTTCTGTCGGGGAGGCAGGGAGGTGCCTACACTCGCCTCTCGCTTCAGAGCTGAAGTGTGAAAATCACCCCAGAGTATCTGCTGCTGCTCTGAGGAGGATGCTGAAATGGTGTGTGTGTGAGGGCTTTCTGATGCTTGCAGGACAAGGGTGTGTGAAAATCACCCCAGAGTATCTGCTGCTGCTCTGAGGAGGACGATGAAATGGTGTGTGTGTGAGGACTGTCTGATGCTTGCAGGACAAGGGTTGAAAACAGCTGCAGAACCAAGGGCTCTGGGTGGTGCTGGGCTGAGGCAGAGAACTGGCAAACTTCACTACACGGGGATGTGTTCCTGTCTCACCACAGTGGACAAGATGATCTTTAAGGTCCCTTCCAACCTAGAAGATTCTGTGATTCTGTGAAAACAGCTGCAGAACCAAGGGCTCTGGGTGGTGCTGGGCTGAGGCAGAGAACTGGCAAACTTCACTACATGGGGATGTGTTCCTGTCTCACCACGCTGCCTGACGAGGCACGGAGCCCCCTCCTCTCACAGCAGGGCACAAATCGCCCCACGTCTGCGAGGGGGTGTGTGTTTATCACGCTCCAAATGGGGGTGTATGGGGAATGGGGGGGGCTGTGAAAAGGCTGGTTTCTGCTGGTGGTGCTTGGGTTGGGAGACATGGAGAGACCTGTGGAGTTGTGCTTCAGTTGGCAGCCTCTGTCTCTGGGAGCAGGGTGGTGCTGGCTGCTCTGGGGAGAAAAGGGAGCGTTGCTGCCGGGGTGGTGAAGCTGGAAACCCACAGAAATGCTCAGCTGAGCTTTACCCAGTGACACACAGAAATACCCAGCTCCTTGGTTTCTGTCGGGGAGGCAGGGAGGTGCCTACACTCGCCTCTCGCTTCAGAGCTGGAGTGTGAAAATCACCCCAGAGTATCTGCTGCTGCTCTGAGGAGGACGATGAAATGGTGTGTGTGTGAGGACTGTCTGATGCTTGCAGGACAAGGGTTGAAAACAGCTGCAGAACCAAGGGCTCTGGGTGGTGCTGGGCTGAGGCAGAGAACTGGCAAACTTCACTACACGGGGATGTGTTCCTGTCTCACCACAGAGCCCCCTCCTCTCACAGCAGGGCACAAATCGCCCCACGTCTGCGAGGGGGTGTGTGTTTATCACGCTCCAAATGGGGGTGTATGGGGAATTTGAAGAGCTGATCCTGGCTTGCAGTGGAGCAGGGAGGGTGTGTCCTGCCTAAGAAGGAGCTGTGTCCTTGTCCCTGTGCCCCTGCAGAACCCGGGGGTCCACAGCAACAACTGCTTGCTGCTGGAGGGATGGGGAGTTGAAGTTGTTGTGGTGGATTTGGAAGGGGTGTTTGGCTGCTGAAGTGGGATTGGAGGTGTAGGTGGTGGAGGCAAGACCTGTAAATGCTGATCTTGCAGGATCTTTAAATGCTCTTGCAGGAGCTGGGAACTCCAGCATTGACTGTGGCAGGGCCTGGGTTTTCAAATGGTGATATTCACGTCATCTTCTGCCTGGAGGAAGATGACCTTGTCTCCTTTTAGGAATCCTGGGCTGTTTGTTGGCAGCTTGCTCTGATCTGAAACTCAACAGAGTTGTCAAATTCCTCTAAATCAGGACAAAAGCCAAGTGGTGTGTATGTGTCTCAGCTCCCAAGTCTGACACGCTGGAGCCGTGGGAGGTTTTCCGGGAGGTGTTGGATTCTTCCACACGTACAAGGAGTGGGTGTGATGCCCTTGGATGACATGGGACCTCTGGTGTTCCTGCCTGTTTTCGTATGAGAAATCTGAGGCAGGAAGATGATAACCTTGTTCCAGCAGTCTCCTCCCAGCCCCAGGCAGCTCAGTCTCTCACATCCCCCTACGCTCAGTGGGCGTCCGGTTGTGCCACACGGTGGTAAGAGGGAGCTCTTTGGTAAAAGGCTCCAAAAAACGTGGAAGAGGTTTGGATGGAGGGAGAGCAGGGTCTGAAAAAAAGTATAACAGCCTTCTCCTCCTAGGATTTCGCACTAACCTGGGGAGAGTGAGAGAAGTACAAAAATGCATTAATTTGGGTTTTGAAGAATCCCAGCAGGCTCCTGCGTTTTTTTTTTTTCTCTCTGCTGAATGAGGGTATGAAAGGAGCTGAGGTCTCCTGAGCACAGGAGAGGGCTCTCAGGATTCTGTGGGTGTTCCCCTGTCTACCCACTCCCAGGAGAGGGCTCTCAGGATTCTGTGGGTGTCCCTGTCTACCCACTCCAAATCACAGAACGGTTTGGGTCGGAAAGGACCTTAAAGAGCATCCCATTCGCAGAACGGTTTGGGTCGGAAAGGACCTTAAAGAGCATCCCATCCCAACCCCCTGCCCTGGGCAGGGACACTTCCCACCGGAGCAGGGCTGGAAGTTCAGGAGGGCTGAAAGAACCTTCTATCTGCACAAGGACAAAGGAGCTTTCACCTCCTTGTTCCTCCGTGGCTGAGTTTGGAATTTTGCTGTGGGAGGTGCTGTTGAGGAAAAGGCTCCTTTAGGTGCAGCTGACCAAAGGTTGCCACCCCCAGAAGGGCTGTGTTGGGGACACCAGGACAGCTTTGCTGTGTGATGGGGGGTGCTCCATGCCATGGCTTGGTCCCAGCAGAGGAGCACTCTGTCACTCACGACAAGATGTTGTGGAGGACGGAGATGTGACCTTGCATGGGACACCTTCAGCTGAGTATTAATTTCTCTGCCAGCGTTACAAGAGTTATTTAATCTGCTTGTTCTTCTGAGCTGCCCTAGAGCTGGAAGCTTTGGGGATGGAGGGAGGGAGATGTAGAGCTGTAAAATGATTGGTGCTTCACCACGTCACCAGCTCCAGGCTGTACGAGTCTGTCTCATTCCACTCCGTGGGGGCTTCCTCTGCCCCTCCATCCAGGCTGGCTGTGGCCACTCACTGCTGTCCTCGCTGGGAACCCGACCTTGGGAAGCTGGAGTGACATTTAAACACAACACCCCCCAAGAGAGACCACCACAGCCCCCGTGTCCCCCCTCCAGACCCCCAGCTCTGGCAGGACCAGGGCTTCCCTGTGGCACCGGGTAGAGCACGGGATTTAAAAGCTTCCCGGGTCACCTTTGCAGTATCTCAAATGCAATTGATGGGGAATCCAGGGATGCATTTGAAAGTAAATTACATGGAACAAATAAACCAATCTGCTTCTAAAGTGCTCTTGTGCCTTTGGAAGCACTGACACTGACTATGGGCTGGCTCTTTAAAGAGGATTTTTATTTATTCTAATTGAGTTGACCTTATCAAAAAAGGCAACAACTGAACAAAAATCCCCCCCCCAGCGCTGTGGGTGCCAGCTCAGGAGGTGTTTGTTTTTACCTCCCCAGCCTGCTGGGGCAGCCAGGGCTGTGGGGACACTGTGATTGCTGCCTCCCAAAGGGCTGTGCCCTGGGGGGTCTGGGCTGAAGCTTTGGCCTGTGTGAGGAAAATACTTCATTGTGTTCTGTAGTGAGTGCACCAGGTATTGCTGTGCCCAGCACTTCAAACTGGAGGAGTGAAAAGGAGTTTTCTGGCTCTCTGTCTATTAAGAGCAATGAAATGGTAGCTCTACGCTGGCCAGAAGGACAATGTGCCAGGCTACAGTCTGTTCGTCTGGATGATATATTTTTGTCTCTTGAGTTCTGTATTTTGCCTTGGCTGGGTTTATTTAAGTTTAGTTAGAGGAGGTATGGGGGTGCTGCTCTGGTTTCCTGGGCGTTACAAAGGTAATCACAGAAATATGATTTGAGGTCAGACGTTAAATAAGGATTTGATTTACCCCTTCTGTTTCTGATGCAAAGTAAATTACATGGAACAAATAAACCAATCTGCTTCTAAAGTGCTCTTGTGCCTTTGGAAGCACTGACACTGACTATGGGCTGGCTCTTTAAAGAGGATTTTTATTTATTCTAATTGAGTTGACCTTATCAAAAAAGGCAACAACTGAACAAAAATCCCCCCCCCAGCGCTGTGGGTGCCAGCTCAGGAGGTGTTTGTTTTTACCTCCCCAGCCTGCTGGGGCAGCCAGGGCTGTGGGGACACTGTGATTGCTGCCTCCCAAAGGGCTGTGCCCTGGGGGGTCTGGGCTGAAGCTTTGGCCTGTGTGAGGAAAATACTTCATTGTGTTCTGTAGTGAGTGCACCAGGTATTGCTACACTCAGCACTTCAAACTGGAGGAGTGAGGAGAAAAAAGTAGTTTTCTGGCTCTCTGTCTATTAAGAGCAATGAAACGATAGCTCTACACTGGCCAGAAGGACAATGTGCCAGGCTACAGTCTGTTCGTCTGGATGATATATTTTTGTCTCTTGAGTTCTGTATTTTGCCTTGGCTGGGTTTATTTAAGTTTAGTTAGAGGAGGTATGGGGGTGCTGCTCTGGTTTCCTGGGCGTTACAAAGGTAATCACAGAAATATGATTTGAGGTCAGACGTTAAATAAGGATTTGATTTACCCCTTCTGTTTCTGATGCAGTGAAGGATGGATGTATTGTATCACAAACGTTGTTTAAATTGCGCAAAACCCTGAGTGCTGGGTGAACTTGTTGGGAGAGTTGAACAGAAGTGGTAACTCCCCTTTTACTGCACAGCACCCTTCTGCTTGGAGTCTGCGCAGTGGGACGTGACAGGTCATAGCTGTGCAAAAAAACCCCAAAAGGGCATATCTGAGGTGACGATGCTCTTTGGCTCAGCCCGGGGGAACACCCCTGGGATTGCTGGGCACTGCTCTGTGTTGTGAGACCTCTGGGGAGCCCACGGGAGGAGCATTGTCCTCCTCAGGGCAACCTGCTCTGCTCTGCCATCCTGCCCCTCCACACTGCCTGGGCTGTGGGGCGAGAGAGGGGGGGTTGTGCCCTTTGGGGATGTCTGTGCTTGTTAGGGATGTCTCCCGGGATCAGGCGGAATTCCCAGTGGTAGCTGTGTGCCGTGGGCTGCCTTCCAAGTGTTCCCGACGGCGGGTTGGTGATCATTAACTGTCTGCCTCCAGATCACCTGGCAGGACACATCTGTCTCCCTCCAGCATCCTCCTGTCATCGGATTTGTCAGAGGAGCTGGAACAGGCAGTCCCGGGGCTGCGGCGGGGTTTGGTGCCAGCCATGGGGCAACAGATGGTCCCTGCTCTGCCCCAACCTCTCCTCTGCCATCAGATAACGCCGGGCTGAGGACAGAGGTGACCTGATCTGGCACGGAGCCTGCCGGGACAAAGTTGATGTGCCAGCATTTCAGGAATGTGTTTGAACTGGCTCAGGGAGTTTACACTGGATCAGCACTTCTGGGCTACCTGCTCACAGCCTCTTCCCTCCTCTGGCAGCCACCTCCGAGCTGAAAAGCCATTAAAACACTTAAAAGAGTGGCTCTGGTAATGCTCATCTCTGGCTGTTGTGTTTGCAAGCTGGTTTTATTCCTGTTTTCTTCTTGAAGCTGGGTGAGATTTGGAGATGAATTTTCTCCCGTGCAGGTCTGGGTTTGGCCGCGTGGTTATTCATAGAATCACAGACTGGTTTGGGTGGGAAGGGACCTTAAAGCCCCCCCAGTGCCACCCCCTGCCCTGGGCAGGGACACCTCCCACCAGCCCAGGTTGCTCCAAGCCCCCTCCAACCTGGCCTTGAACCCCTCCAGGGATGGGGCAGCCACAGCTTCTCTGGCCAACCTGCTCAACCTTCAGATGTTCTGGCAATGGCAGCTTCTTGGGGTCCTTCCCGGGCCAGGCAGGTGGAGGGAAGGCTGTCCATCCTTCTAGGCAAGATAAAGATGCAGAAGGGGCTGTAGACCCTGACTAGTAAAACTGCAGTTTTGGCAAGTGACTGCTGGGCTGTCGGGGGGAGAAGGCATCTTGCCTGTCACATCAAGGTTCCTACCAGCCTTCTCTCTGAAGGGTGCACGCTTTCCCCTGGTAGTTTCAAATGCGTTTAATTGTGATGTACTTACAGAGCTTCTGCCTGGAGGCTCTGGCAGAGACCGTGTTCTGCCTCGTGGCTCCGGGGCTTTCTGTGCCAGCTGCCTGTGCTAATTGACAGCGTTCACTCTGCACCCATCCGGCAAGTCAGAAACTGTCTGAGAGCGTTACGGGGGAGGGAGAGCTGCCGAGAGGATCCTGGCTCTGCCTCTGTGCAAAGCGCCTGCCCAGGAATGTGCTCATCTGGTGTGTTCCCATCTCCAGCGTGAGACGCTCTGGTGTTTCTGGTGAAATAGAGATGCCCAGGAGAGGTTAAAAACGCTGGGAAAAAAAAAAAATATATATTCTGTTCATTAACTGCTGGTCACGGGAAGCTGAGAGGAGTGAAGGCCCAGCTCTGCGGGTGGTTTCCTGCCTTACCACCTTCTGAAAAGAGCCGGGTGGTTGTGAGGGCTCAAGCGTTGCCTGGGAGGAACATCAGCAGGTGACTATTGCTGTGCCCAGCACTTCAAACTGGAGGAGTGAAAAGGAGTTTTCTGGCTCTCTGTCTATTAAGAGCAATGAAATGGTAGCTCTACGCTGGCCAGAAGGACAATGTGCCAGGCTACAGTCTGTTCGTCTGGATGATATATTTTTGTCTCTTGAGTTCTGTATTTTGCCTTGGCTGGGTTTATTTAAGTTTAGTTAGAGGAGGTATGGGGGTGCTGCTCTGGTTTCCTGGGCGTTACAAAGGTAATCACAGAAATATGATTTGAGGTCAGACGTTAAATAAGGATTTGATTTACCCCTTCTGTTTCTGATGCAGTGAAGGATGGATGTATTGTATCACAAACGTTGTTTAAATTGCGCAAAACCCTGAGTGCTGGGTGAACTTGTTGGGAGAGTTGAACAGAAGTGGTAACTCCCCTTTTACTGCACAGCACCCTTCTGCTTGGAGTCTGCGCAGTGGGACGTGACAGGTCATAGCTGTGCAAAAAAACCCCAAAAGGGCATATCTGAGGTGACGATGCTCTTTGGCTCAGCCCGGGGGAACACCCTGGGATTGCTGGGCACTGCTCTGTGTTGTGAGACCTCTGGGGAGCCCACGGGAGGAGCATTGTCCTCCTCAGGGCAACCTGCTCTGCTCTGCCATCCTGCCCCTCCACACTGCCTGGGCTGTGGGGCGAGAGAGGGGGGGTTGTGCCCTTTGGGGATGTCTGTGCTTGTTAGGGATGTCTCCCGGGATCAGGCGGAATTCCCAGTGGTAGCTGTGTGCCGTGGGCTGCCTTCCAAGTGTTCCCGACGGCGGGTTGGTGATCATTAACTGTCTGCCTCCAGATCACCTGGCAGGACACATCTGTCTCCCTCCAGCGTCCTCCTGTCATCGGATTTGTCAGAGGAGCTGGAACAGGCAGTCCCGGGGCTGCGGCGGGGTTTGGTGCCAGCCGTGGGGCAACAGATGGTCCCTGCTCTGCCCCAACCTCTCCTCTGCCATCAGATAACGCCGGGCTGAGGACAGAGGTGACCTGATCTGGCACGGAGCCTGCCGGGACAAAGTTGATGTGCCAGCGTTTCAGGAATGTGTTTGAACTGGCTCAGGGAGTTTACACTGGATCAGCACTTCTGGGCTACCTGCTCACAGCCTCTTCCCTCCTCTGGCAGCCACCTCCGAGCTGAAAAGCCATTAAAACACTTAAAAGAGTGGCTCTGGTAATGCTCATCTCTGGCTGTTGTGTTTGCAAGCTGGTTTTATTCCTGTTTTCTTCTTGAAGCTGGGTGAGATTTGGAGATGAATTTTCTCCCGTGCAGGTCTGGGTTTGGCCACGTGGTTATTCATAGAATCACAGACTGGTTTGGGTGGGAAGGGACCTTAAATCCCATGCAGTGCCACCCCCTGCCCTGGGCAGGGACACCTCCCACCAGCCCAGGTTGCTCCAAGCCCCCTCCAACCTGGCCTTGAACCCCTCCAGGGATGGGGCAGCCACAGCTTCTCTGGCCAACCCTCTCACCCTTCAGATGTTCTGGCAATGGCAGCTTCTCGGGGTCCTTCCCGGGCTGGGAGGGGGCTGGGGAGGTGGAGGGAAGGCTGTCCATCCTTCTAGGCAAGATAAAGATGCAGAAGGGGCTGTAGACCCTGACTAGTAAAACTGCAGTTTTGGCAAGTGACTGCTGGGCTGTCGGGGGGAGAAGGCATCTTGCCTGTCACATCAAGGTTCCTACCAGCCTTCTCTCTGAAGGGTGCACGCTTTCCCCTGGTAGTTTCAAATGCGTTTAATTGTGATGTACTTACAGAGCTTCTGCCTGGAGGCTCTGGCAGAGACCGTGTTCTGCCTCGTGGCTCCGGGGCTTTCTGTGCCAGCTGCCTGTGCTAATTGACAGCGTTCACTCTGCGCCCATCCGGCAAGTCAGAAACTGTCTGAGAGCGTTACGGGGGAGGGAGAGCTGCCGAGAGGATCCTGGCTCTGCCTCTGTGCAAAGCGCCTGCCCAGGAATGTGCTCATCTGGTGTGTTCCCATCTCCAGCGTGAGACGCTCTGGTGTTTCTGGTGAAATAGAGATGCCCAGGAGAGGTTAAAAACGCTGGGAAAAAAAAAAAAATATATATTCTGTTCATTAACTGCTGGTCACGGGAAGCTGAGAGGAGTGAAGGCCCAGCTCTGCGGGTGGTTTCCTGCCTTACCACCTTCTGAAAAGAGCCGGGTGGTTGTGAGGGCTCAAGCGTTGCCTGGGAGGAACATCAGCAGGTGACAAGGTGTCAGGATCCTGCCCTTTGCCAGTGCCCGGCACGAAGGGATAGGAGATGGATGCTCTGAGGCAGAAGCGTTTCTGTGGGAGGGAAAGCCCTGCTGTGTGGCCCGTTCTGTGCCCCTGGTCAAAAGGGAACGGGAAGAGATGTTTCTCCTCTGAGTGTTTGTGTGGGCGCTTCTTCAAAGCTTCCCCCCGTGTTTGCTGTGGAAACGTTGTGTGGCACAAAGAGCAGGAGGTGGAGAGCCAGTGGGGGATGCGTTCCTTGCAAAGGAATAAGTCATCCTACCACTTACCTTAAAACCAGAATCTCTGTAAATAAGCAATTTAAGGGAAAAAACAACTTCTGAATACTCGTGCTTAGGGGGAGACATTGCAATTTATTCTAGTTTAAAGGTAGTTTGCCCTGCCCTGGTGTGATTGAGTTGCACTGAAAAGGAAGGGTTAGTCCTGCCCTGTCTCGGCAGACATGGAGCTGCTGAGCCCCGTGAGAAACCTCGTGCTGTGGGGTTACCCCTGGTTTTTGATGTTTGACGTAGTGATCGGCTGGGCTGTGCCCACTGGGATGCCCGGGGGTCTCCCTTGGCTGCCTTTGGCAGGAGGGGCTTGTTCCACCAAGCCGTGCTGCTTGCCTGGCTCTGGTGCCCATCGCTTGTGGCCCGTGCTGGTTGGTGGCAGCTCTGTGCCTCTTCTGGTCTCACCCCAAGGTTGTCCCTCACCACAGACGCTGTTCTGCAGCCTCAGCACCCCTGAAGAGCGAGCCCAGGCTCTTTGGGTGCTGAGGCTCTTCCAGATCTGGGAAACTTCATTCTCCCTGGGCACCTGGTGGTGACTCAACGCCATCTCCTCCGTGTCCTGAGCGCAGCGACCGACCCACTCTCCGTTATCTCCTCCTGATGCTCAGAGGGATCTGTGGAGGACTCCAGTGTGTGGCAGGAGCCATCTGAAACAGCTGCTTTAACGCCTGCTCTCCCTCTTCTACAGGTCCTTATGCCACCTTTTCCACCAGAGGTAAGTAGTTCCATGGGGTATGGCATGAGGTGTCTCCTGGAAATGCCAGCTGAGCCTCAGTGCTGTCCTTCAGAGGATGAGGTGCCCAAACCCAGCCCTCCCGGGGCAGCCTCCCTGGTTCTGCTCCGCTTCCCCTCCATCCCCATCGCACCCAATCCTCTGAAACTCGCTCTGAAGTGCCATGTGGAGCTGCCCTGACCTCAGTGCTCTCCCTTGTGGCTTTTGCTGTATAGGCTGGGGAACAGAAATAAGAGTGATTTTTTTTTTTTTTCTTAAATTTTATTTTTTTTTTAAATAACCAAAACACCCGGATTCTGTAATCTGCTTTGGAATCTGATGAGCAGCAGATGGCTCCGTGCTCTTTGCAAGCACCCGTCCTCTCCCTGCCCAGCAATAACTACGTCATGTTGTTCAACAAGCCACAGAAAATAATATTTTAATCCAACCTTGCTTCCCCCTCCTTCCGCCCGCCCCCCCGGGGTTTGGTGTCTGGCTCGGTAGCTTTGCCATAGCGCGCCGGGTCCTGCCTGCCCCTGATTGGAAACACAAGAGGTGGCTTCATTACAAGCTCCGTGGCTTCCCCCGACACTTAACATACCGTACAAATTGTTTGCTCAACTTTGGCATCTTGCCTCGGAGGAATTTTTGTCGTTCGGAGGCTTTAAATGGGCTGTTTGAGCCACTCGGGGCCGTGAGCGACGGGCCGTGGGTTGGGGGGGAGGTACCTGCTGCTGCTCCAGACCTGGCAGAGGGGTCACCCCGTCTAAGAACCCGTGGGATGCCCGGGGAGCTGAGTGCTGTTACAGAGAAACCCCAAAAGGCTGCCCTGGGAAAATCCATTTATAGAAAATAAGTGAAATGAATAGATGTTTTTAGCCACATGTTACTCATTTTCTTTTTATTGCTTTAACATGTCTTCTCTGGAGCGCGTTCCCGGCGGCGGCGGGTGCCAGCTGTACACCTGGCTGGGGCTGCAGCGAGGCAGAGCTCGCCCTTTCATCTCCTCTGCTTTCTGTTATGATTGGAACCAAGGGTTGGCCCCAGATCAGACAAAGGGTAAGCTGAAAACCATCCTCGGAGCTGGTTTCTAGAGGAAGCCTTACAGGGTTGTGTGTGGGGGGTTTGGTTTTTCTTTTTTTTTTTCCCCCTTTTTGGATCTCTCGTATCAAGTTTATGTACTGGCAGAGGCAGGAAACCATTGTGTACAATATGGCAAACAGAGCTAGCAGGCAGCCAGGCCAAAGGCTATAAATTATTATTTTAATTTCTTGGTTTATGGTTTCTTGTTGACTCCAGATCAATAGGAAAAAGGTGCATTGAGCCACCTCTTTTAATTAAAAGGCTGCCGTGATTAGGCTTCGGTGAGGGATGGAGAGAAGTGTGAAAAGACGTGCCTGGGAGCGGGCTGGTCTCCAGCACGGGGTGTGCTGCTCGCCCCTCTCTGCCTTGCTCCTGTTTTCCAGAGGCCAAGTTTCTGGAGGAGAAGCCCGACTGCGGCGCAGGACGCTGTACCCAGTTTCCTCCTGGCCTGTTTCGCGTTTGCCTCCTCACATCCCGCGCCAGTGGCCCTTGTTTCCCACAGAACAAAAAAGGCAGTGTGTTTTGGTGGAATATTCTGCCTTTTTTTTTTTCCTCTTTTTTTAAAAATAATTCCAATTTCATTTCACCCTAAGCTCAGGACGCTTTCCCCGTGGTGCTGGGAAATGATGAGCGTTTTGCACCTAGCAGGTGCAGCAATATTTTTCTTTCCGAAGAGTTTGCAGAGCGAATTGCACATCTGTAACAAAGCTCGTATTTTTCTGCTCATCGCCTTCAGACATGGCCATAATTAAATGCAGATATTAAAACTGAAGCCTAGTTTATGTTCCATAATTCTTAGGAGAATGACCCATCGTATGATACTTGTTTGAAGTCTTAGTTAACCTTTAATCATTTGATGCTGAGTCTGGCTTTGATTTTGCTGCGGGGGGGGGGGGGAAGAAGTGTATTTTGTAAAATCTTCAGGAGGGAAATATGCCAGGGCTGCAGCATTCCTCATTGTGCCGGGAATGTTACGTTTGAAATCTCTTAGGTGATAAAGTCTGTGGAATGAAGGTTGTGTGGTGGTTTTTTTTGTTTCTTTTCCCTGTTCCCGTGCCTGGGCTCTGCCTCTTCTAAGGCTGGTATCCAGTATGGCAATAAGAACTGAAATGCCACCGAAGCCCACTGGTGTGGTGGGGACTGGGGTGGCTCGGTGCAGGTCTGGGATTTGGGATTTCCTCCGCGCTGTGCAGAGTGGGTATGTGAGGAAACACTTGCAGGTGTTCAGAAAAGCAGAACTAGAAATGCTAAACCTTCAGCACGTTCTGTGATACAATGGGAGCCCAGAGCTCCTGGGCAGCGGGGCTGCCTCTCTGTTCCCGGCCTCACGGGAGGTGCTGTTGAACTGGGGGAGGTGGGAGATCAGGCAGCCCCCGCCGTGCCGGGGAGTGAGGTGAAGAATTCCCCTGGCCCGCTCCCCCCCGGCGCGTGGGATGGCTGGGACCCGTTCCTCTGCGTGTCCTGATGGAAAACCTGCCTCCCTGGTGGGTCTGGCCCAGCGCCCGGGCAGCCAGGCATCCCCTCCGAGGTGGAAAATCTGTGGGTTCTTTTGCTGTTTGGGCAAGGAGCCCTGGACCAGATCACCCGTGGGAGCAAACCATGGTTTCTAGCGCTTCCCGCCTCCTGGATTCTTCATCCCCCTGTTAGCGGTGGATTTTCACCCCAGCTCCTTCCCTGGAGCTATCACCAGTGTTTCCTCATCCAAAGAATGAGGAACAAGCTCCCTCAGGTCCAGCCAAATCCTGGTAACTGCTGGGAAGTGGCTCGTTAGCAGGGATGGTGAAGTGAAATGGCAGCTCGTGTCCTTCCTGCCAGCACTGGGAAGCTCATCCCCTCTCCGTTGAAGCAGCCAGGGGGTGGGTGAAGCTGTCAGGAGCACGGGATGGCCCTGGGAATCCCGGGACAGCAGTGATGTGCTCAGGAGGAGGTGTCACCCCGGGGTGTGTGGCTGGTGGGCAGAGCAAAGGGAGGGCTACAGGGGCCTCGCACTCCCCAAAACATGTTCTCCCTCTGTGTGTGGGTACTTGGCTGGTTCACTTCCAGTTCAGACGGAAGAACGGAGAGCAGTACTGGGAGGGAAGCATTCTGGGCTTGTTTTGGGGAATTCAGGCTTTGTAAGTTGGTATGTTCTCTCCTCCTGGTGCTGGTTGAACCTCGTTGGGGCATCTTCTAACCCGGACTTAGGCTCGTGTTGGCCTGTGAGCCCTCCCACTGGACCCTGCTGAGAGCTCATCTGGGGCTCACCTGGCTGTCCCTCATCTGCTGACAGATCGGAGGCAGCCCTGGTTCTCCCATTGCCAAGGGCTTGCACGTGGCAAGCTGAGGAGCTGGGAGAGACGCTTGGCTTTTTGGACTCGTGGGTTTGGTCCCCAAATCTCTCTGCTCAGCTTCTGCCTGTGCGCTGGAGATAAAAGCGCTGCTGCGTCTCCCCGGGGGGGGTTGGAAGGATGAACATACTGGGAGTCTGTGAAACGTTGGGTGTGATGGAAACTGGGGCTGGATAATGCTCTCTGCGGCCACCGGAGCACCAGGCTGCCCTCCTCGGCCAGGATCTTGGGAATTTTCTTTTGCTTCCCTGAGTGAGCTCAGTGCAGTGATTCCTGTGTTAACAGCAGAGACATTACACGGGCATCACGGCGTTCCTCTTCTGTGCTAGGAGTGACCAGCCCTCTGCCAGCCTTCTGGGGCTAAACAGGCAGTTTTTGAAGACCCTTCTGCTTCCCGTGCCCCCTTGGCTGGTCCCTTTGGGGAGGGGATGGGCTGTGGGTGGCACCGCGACCTGCAGATGGTGCCAGAGACGAGGAGAAGAGCGAGCTGCTGCCCAGCACCTTCCTGCTGCTGGTGGGGATGCTGTGCTGGGGGCACGGGGGTAACTCCACGGTAATACCCGGGGAGTAAGTGGGAATGAAGAGGAGATCTGTACCAAGAGCGTTCCCAGGTTCAGGGAAAGCCATTTTAAAACCTACTGCTTTGGTTGAAAATAGTACCTTGAAGCAGGAGAGGCATTGGAAGCAAAACCAAGATGCGGGAAAAGTCCCTCGCTTTTTATAATAAATTCCCTATGGCTTCATCATTCCATATTATATCTCCTCTAGCACCAGTTAGGTCTGGTCCTGGACCCTGGTTGTGCAGTGATGGGTGCCAGGAAAGCAGCAAGGTTTGTGCCCTGTGCAGAAGAATATCTGGAGGAGAAGCTCTTCCACTCTCAGCCGTGGGTGCCAGCTCCCTTAGCCATCCTCGCCGGGGGCTTGGCTCTTCCATGAGCATCTCCCCTGGCTCTGAACATCCTTGAAGACACTTTAATTCATCTCTCAATCTGAGAGCGTTTAACACAGTATGAAAAAAAAAAAAAGCGAAGGATAGTCAGGCAGGCTATTGAATTATTCTTTCATTGAGAAAACAAGGCTGTCTGGAGAGCAGCAGTATATCTGCCGTGGTTCAGAGCCATCACAAGGCTGAAATACTTGATCTCTTAATTTCCAAAGATGTCAGATCGGCTGTTTGTTTTCCTGTTAAAAGCACTTGTAGTTGGTATGAATCTGGGGTCAACTACAGGTTCTAATAAAAGAAATCCCTGGTCCCTCTTGCTGCAGGGGATGTCTGCTTCCAGCACAAGCCTGGCATCAGAGCTCTGTTCATACTGGAACCAGCTGGACCTGCTCAGCCAAGCACAGTTTCTCAGGGAAGCATTGATCGTAGAGAGCTGGGATGCATCTTTCTCTGCTGAAAGAGGAGAAGCTTCTTGCTGTGTCCCCCCCAAGGCCATGGCCTCCTCCTACTGATGTCCAGGAGCAGCATCCTTGGAGGAAGCTGGGACTGGATGGCCACTGTAAGTGGGGCACTGGGTGAACTGGTGATGGGTAGTGCCCAACCAGCTGCTGTGGACTTGGCTTTCTTCATCAACACACATTTGTTGGTGGTGCTCCTGCCATGGCCCATGTGTCCACCATGCCCAGTCCTCTGCAGGATCCTCACAGGCCACGTGTGAAGGGGATGTTGGAGACAGGGACTGGCTCCTATCTGCCTCTGCCTCTGGGACGTTTGGAGACAGGGACTGGCTCCTATCTGCCTGTGGGACATGATTTATTTTCTGTGGACACTCCAGCTGGTTGCCGAATGGGGTAGCAGGGATGGCATTTTCCTTTTCAAGTTTGGTTTCTGTGGAGACTGGTTTCTTCAGAGGTGATAACTTTACGGAGGAGACTAATGACCGCGTGTGGATGAAATCCTGCTGCGGGCACATCTGGAGCTGCCCTGGGGCCGTGGGTAACAGCTGGGGAGCACAGGCAGCAGAGGGAGCTGCCCCGGCAGAAGTGGAAGAGGTTGACCCCTTTTCTCTCTGACAGGGCTGTTAGCTTTTTTTAGGATCAAAGCTTTTCACATTTGGTCCCTGCACTTGAAGAAGCTCAAGTGTTTCCACTGCAGACATTAGTGATTCTGGCTCTGCTCCCTGCCACCCATCCCCAGATCCACTTTGTGAGCATTCTCCTTGAAACTGTAGTTTACAAAAATAAAACCTAGATTAAAGCCAGTACAGCTGCCCTGAGGTTTGAATCAATGCTGGTATGATGTGTTGCCAAAGAGAGAATTACTCAGGAGTGTGGATTAGAGCTGTTTGTCTCCAGGAAGACCTGGTCTTCAAAGCCAGGGAATTTTCCCAGCTAGAGCTGGTGCATCTTCAGCTCTGAGGCTCTGGTGGTGCCCTTCTCTGTGGGCACCAGACTCTCAGTGATCTTGTTTTTATCTCGACTCCTTCATCTCCTTCCTTCCTATCTGGTTCAGAATTCTCCCATGCTCTTGCTTTGGCTAGAGTTTGCTGGCCAGGACTGTCCCCCAGCCTTCCCCATCGCTCCCTCTCACCAGCTGTAAAAACTTCAAGACTTTAAAAAATATTTTTCTTCCTGTTGGGAGAGGGGTTAGATTTTGGTTATTATTTTTTTTTTTTTCATTTGCTTGTTCTAAACAATCCACGCTCCTGCAGCACTGCTGAGGGTCCGAATGCTCAAGGAAGGTTTAGAAACTCCAGTTCTCAGCAGCTGCTGGGCCTGGGGAAGGAGGTGCTGCTGCTGCTGAGCTCTTGCAGGAGTTGTGTGTGCGGTGCCGGTGCCATGTGGCAGCGTCCCAAAGCAGCAGCGCGCGGCTCGGCTGCTGGCCTGGAGAGGATTCGGAAGAGCAGAGGGCTCTGGTGTTCAGCCAAGCACTTGGGACTGAGTTTTCCTCCACCCCGTGCCCCGACAGGGCACGTCGCCCCTGGAAAGGGCTGCAGCATCAAGTGGTGGTTGGTACCTTCTCCCGCTGCGGCAGGAAAGCAGCCCTGGGCAGGTGGTCTGGAGCAGGTCCTGCCCGTTCCACGGGGAAGGCGGGATGATGCTGGGTTCCCTGTGCTCCTGCACAGAATAACAGCGTGGCTGGGGCTGGAAGGGGCCTCTGGAGACCATCCAGTCCAACCCCCTGCCAGAGCAGGGCCACCCAGAGCAGGTCCCACAGGAACATGTCCAGATGGGGGTTGAATGTCTCCAGAGACGGAGACTCCACCACCTCCCTGGGCAGCCTCTGCCAGGGCTCTGCCACCCTCACAGCAAAGAAGTCCCTCCTCATGTTGAGATGGAGCTTCTTGTATTCCCCTCTGCGTGCAGGAGGGGAGGCAAAGCAGAGAGGATCATAGTATTTGTAGAAGTGATGTGAGAAAGCAAACCTGCCCGGGGTGACCTGTCCTCTGCCAGGGCTGACCTCAGCCTTGTTCTGCCACGTGTGTGACCCAGGACCTGGGACCGTACCCCCTGCCCGAGGAGCAAGGAGCAAACTGATGACTGTCCTGGGTTTGCAGATCCTTGACACTGGCTCTGGAGCTCCTGTCTCATGCCCAGCCCCTGGGTGTGGAGCTGGAACCCTGCCTGGGGGTCTGGAGTCCTGCTTTGGGTGGAAGCTGGTCCTCAACATCCAGTGCTGGTGCACCTGCAGGGGCCCTCTGGCCCCAGGTTAGACCAGATGCTGTTGTAGGGGGGCTGGAGGGTGGTAAGTTGTGCTGCTTCCCCCCTCTGAGTCCCAACCCCCTCACTGCCAAGCGTGCCATGGAGCCTTGTCCCGGTCTCAGGGCAGGTTCTTCTCCTGGCACTCTGTGTTCTCCATTCCTAGAGCCAGAACTCTCTGTGGCTGCGATCGCTGCCTTTGAAGCAAGGTAAGCTTTCCATGGGCGGGCTTTGGGCAAGCTGGGGCTCACAAAGTGATCTCCACCCCTTGTATCACCTGCATTTTGGGGCATTTATTTCTAAAATATGTTAGGAGAAGGGGAGGGAGACAGCAGTCCCGGGGGAGATCTGGATGGTGAATCCTGTTGTACCATCCGCAGGTCACTCCGAGCTGGAGCCGTCGGGAAGAAACGAGACCCCCTGAGGTGTGTGGTGGGGAGGGAGCTGGTCCTTTGGGCACGCTGGTGGGAGGTGGGGGAGAGGAAGGTGCTGGGGAACTCTCCGTCCTGTCTTCGGAGAAGAAACGGTTGAGGCAGCGGTGGATGTTTTGATGGATTGAGGCTTTATTTATTAATGTTCCATTTTTGGCTTGTTTGTCCATCTCCTTAACAGGGTCATGGCTGTTAAAACAAAAATAGCATCCGTGATGGATCTCAATCTTGCCTGTTAAATCTCTTTTAAAAAAAAAATGCAGCCTGGATCTTTAAAAATAAAAATGCAGCCTGGCCCAGAGGAAGGGTGAGCCCCCAGATTCCCCACTGAATAGAGAATTTCTTCCAACAAACGAGGACCTGCTTCCTTATGTGTCGGGACCCCAGGATGGTTTAATTTCTGTGTCAGTGCTAATTGATTGGAAGCAACAATTTTGCCAGACAAAGCTGTAAATTAGTTTCAAATGGGGGAAACAGGCCACCCACTGCCCAAATATCATATTGCAGTAACAACATTAAACATAGAGCAAACCATAACCCAGGGAAGGAAAACCCAAGTGAAACCAGATTTCCACTCATTCCCTTTCCCCGGGAAAGTGGAACCAGATGCCTTGTGGCTTTGATAATAAGAGAGGCTGATTCTTTCAGATACAGCTTAAGCTGAGTATCACACAAAGGGATGGGCTGAGAAGCAAAACCTCACAGGCATGAATTCTGCCCCCGGAGACCGCTGGCATGTGAAACCCTCCCAACAAAAACATTGCAGAAAAATTGTCTTCCTAATTGCAACCGAGCCCTCCTCGCGGGGACGGCCCCGCTCGCTGCCTGGTGCGAAACCCCAGCGCTGCTCCCACAGGGTCTCACCCCGTATCCCAAACCCCCCTTCGCGTTTCACCCCCGGCAGCGGGTGTCCCCCCCCCCAAACCCCGGCTGGGGGTGATGGGAAGTGCCTGTGCAGCACTGGGGGCTGGCTTTGGGGGCTCCCCCAAGGAAGCTGGCTGAGAACTGGTGCCTGCACCCCATCCTGGCAGCTGGGCTTTTGGGACCGATGCAGGGCGAAGGGTGGGCAGGGGCCACAGGTTGGTGCTGGAGCTGGAGGTGGCTCAATCCCCACGAACTGGGGGCTCTGCCACCAGAGAGCTCTCTCCTTTCATCCTGGGCTGGGGCTGCCCAGGTCGGGGTTAACGTGGGGGGCTGGGGGGTTTTGGCTGTGAGCACTGCGGTCTGGTGAAAACTCACATGTTCTTGGTTTGTCTGTGTCAAATGGGCAGCTTTGTCCCTCTCCTGTGTCACCTTCAGGCTGGAGACAACCGGCAGGTCCTTCTGGAGGCCAGGTGGGCTGTGTTGAGCATCAGCACCGTGGATCTGGATCCCCTTGATATTCAGGAGGTAAAATTGCTTCTGGGTAAAGATCTCTCTGAGCTTATTGTCCCTGTGTGGAGCAGAAGGAAGGAACCCATCATGGGGAGACTCTTTCTATCGGGCCAAAGAGAGTCCTGCCCGTGCTGTGCCGCCTGCTTTGGCCATGTTTCCTGCTTTATCTGTATTTCCTGCCCTAACAGGGACACTCTGGCAGCAGCACGTTCTTCAGCATGTGAGGAAAGTCCCCACAGGGACATTAAAGTGTGAGACTTGGTTCCAAGTTCAATGCAATTATACAATTATCCATGTATTCTTATAGCATCTAGTGCCCTGTTCCCGGGGCAGTACGTTGGTGTGCTGGGAGGGACAGCAGAAAAGCCTGGAATCTGCACTAGAAAAGCTGGTGGAAATTCCTTATGACCTTCTGTGGGGTTTGGTTCTGGGCTTGGGAAAACTTCCTCTCCCCTGGGAAGTCCTCCTTTCTCCAGGCTGGTACCTCCTGACTCACACAGTGGCCCTGGGGTAGGGGATGAGGGGAAAGTTTTCTGCCTTTTTCTCTTTTTTTTAATTTTTATTTTTATGTTTGGTTTTGAAATATTACTTTTTTTTCCCCAGCCAAGTCTTCCCACAGCTGCCCTGGGAATCAGCTTGGCAGCGTGTTTCCTCGTGCTGGAGAGCAGCAGGTACGTGGTGGTGGAGTGAGTGGTGGTGGAGCAGAGAGAAGGAGCTGCTGTTGGTCGCTTCTGGGAAGTCTCCGGGCTGTGCCTGGTGATGGGTTCAGGGGAGCTGCGTGTGCTTGGATGAGGGCTTTGAGAAACCATCAACAAATAATTGCAATTTCCTCTTCGCCTTGTGGTGAGGCTCCATCCGAGCCTGAGAAACCGCTGCCGCTTGCCGTAATGATACACAAAACAGAGATCTCCACCTCAGCCCGTGCAAAACGCTGCGCAATCACTTCTAACTCCCTGTGGGTTGCTGTAGCCACAGATGCAGAGTCTGACATCCAAATGCACAACAGAAGGTGGGTAGGAAGTGCTACACAGACCCACATATGTGTGTGCGCCGGTCTCTCCTGCTTGCAGAGGGGTTTTTTCTTTCTCTTCTTCACCCGGAGTGCTCGGGGAGGAGCAGAGTTGTGTTTGTGTGTGGATCTGCTGGGCTTTCCACCACGCGGTGAGATGCTGAGCAGGGGATGAGGCTGGAGGAAAGAACCAGGCCCTGGAAGAACTGGAGTTGGGTGCTGGTGGTTGGGTTCTCCTCTCAGCTGTGCTTTTCCTGGGGGACAAAGGCAGGACACAGCTTTTGTGTCCTGCAGCCCCTGAATATCCTGCAAACCCTGTGGGAGGGCGGTCTGGCAGGTGGGATCCAACACACCCCATTTCTGCCCATTCCTCTGAACCAGGGTAGGACTTCCACTGCAGGTCACCTCTGACCAGCTGGAACCTTCTCCAGGGAGACCTTTGAGCCCCTTCCAGTCCCTAAAGAGGCTGGGGAGGGACTCCCATGGGACTGAAAGAGGGAGATTTAGACTAGATCTTAGGAAGAAACTCTTTGCTGTGAGGGTGGTGAGAGCCTGGCCCAGGTTGCCCAGAGAAGCTGTGGCTGCCCCATCCCTGGAGGGGTTCAAGGGCAGGCTGGAGGGGGCTTGGAGCAACCTGAGCTGGTGGGAGGTGTCCCTGCCCAGGGCAAGGGGGAAGAACTGTATGAGCTTTAAGTTTCCTTCCAATCCAAGCCATTCTATGATTCTATCTCCTGGATCTCAGCCTCCTCATCTCAGCTGGGTCGTGCCCTTGGAAAAAGCCACCTCTGAGCGCACTTGTCCTCATGGCAGCCAGGGCCGGGCTGTGCCCGACGAGCAGCAAAACTGTTTCTCTGTTCCTTTGGCAAAGCCCTTGTGAAACACAGGATGACACAGCCTCGGAGACGAATAGGAAATTCCCATCACAGCCGGAGAACACCCTGTGGTCCTTGAACTTGTGAGGACTCGCAGCTATCATTATGCATGCGGCATCTTCCCCCTGGGTGCTGCAGGAATTACAATGCTGGGTTCTCCCAGGCTAATCACTGTTTTGAACAACAAGATTGATTGCTTTCTCTTTTAATTATTTGCAGATCACTGAGACTTTGCAAAATGCTGTAGGTGACACAAACCGCAGTTTAGTGTGTTAGCGTTTGCCCCGTCTTGGGGATTTTTCAGGCTTAGCCACCAGCAGGGCTGTGGGAAAGGAGGAGTGTGAACATCCCTGACCTCCAATGACCTGACTCACACACAGGCATTATCTCTGCCCTAACGTGGAGCTGTGGGGAGCAGCCTGGCTGTCTCAGCCCTGTCCCCCGTCCCTCTCCCATTGCTGAGGATGAACCCAAGCACTTAGCAGCTTTTTTGAGCTGCTAATTTGCAGCTCAAAACTGTCGGTGGCAAATCATATTGTGCCCGCTGGTGTGACATTTTAACAACCTGGATTCACGCTATTCCAGGCGGCAGCACCTCCAGAACCATCTGCCCGAGGTGGTGGGGCTCCTGGTTCGTCCCTCCGTGGGGGGGTCACTCCTCTGCCTTCATCTCTGCTGACCTGGAAACGGTTTCTGCGAGTGCTTTGTGTCTGGGTTGTCTGGCAGAGGAGCCTCCGTGCCGTGCTATTTAAACCCCGCAGATCTCTGCCTTCTTAAAAGGTCACAATATCTGCATCGACTTCTCCAGCTGGAGCTGCTGGAGGGCTGGGGGAGACACTGCGCTTGTCGGGTCGCATCGGGGGGAGAGCAGCCCTTCCCCGGCCTCACGCAGAAACAGCTTTTCTTCTTCTGGGGAGGATGCTTCGCTCTGGGGCTCCTTCCCCTGCCGAGGGGTTGCGCAGACGCCGTGTCAGAGCGCGGGGCTCATCCCAGGCTTCAAAGTCACAGCGATGCCATCTCCTCCGGAGCTCCTGCTGACGAGCACGCTGCCAGCCCCCCAGTTATTCAGCTGGCCCAGTCCCTCCCAGCATCTCGCCTCCGTCTGCTGCCTTCTGAGAGGCACAGGAAGGATTCTTGTCCTTGGGGTGGCCCCAGCTCCCCTCAGGAGCCGGAGGACCCGTCCCAGGCCAGGTAGGAGGACTCTGGTTGCCACCGTGTCCACTTGACTGACGATTTTTTTGTGTGCCGAAGAAACAACCGAGCTGTAGGGAAATGCGCCTCTGCTATATATTTCCAATTAAAGCACAGCTTGGTGCTGATTAGATCTAGAAGTTACATCAAGAAAGGGGAAAAAATGTAAATAAGCAGTATCATTTCTCGCGCGGCCCCCCCCAGCCCCCGCCCCATCCTTTCGACAGATGGAGCCGCGCTGATTAGATTATCTGATCTCTTTCTGAAGAACAAATTGTTGCTGGGAAGCTGTCTCTGCGGCTTCGCTGACGCGGCTCCGGCTGCGGGGGTGATGCCGCGTTTGTGGCCCCGGCCCCGCTTCCGCCGGCCCCGGCAGGCAACCTGGCCACCGGCACCGTCCCCGTCCCCACGCTGGTGGCATTGGCCAACGGCCCATCCTGCCGATGACGGGGCTGGCTCCGGCTGCTTTTGGGAGTCAAGTTGTGTTTTTTTTTTTTTTCTTTTCCCTTAAATGAAATCACTTCCTCAGAGTAATTACATCAGCTAATTGGGGACCTAATTGGCTAATTAGAGGAAAGTGACAGTTCCTTCGCTGCGCGGGGGGAAGGAACACCCTGTAACGGCAGGAAATCTGCACCGCTCCTCGCTGCCAGCGCCCGCCGTGGTGGAGACGAGCGGTGGAGGAGATGTTGAGTGAAGCCATAGAATCACATGGGGTTGGAAGGGACCTCTGGAGACCATCCATTCCAACCTCCTGCCAGAGCAGGGCCACCCAGAGTAGGTCCCACAGGAACATGTCCAGGTGGGTTTTGAATGTCTCCAGAGAAGGAGACTCCACCACCTCCCTGGGCAGCCTCTTCCAGGGCTCGGCCACCCTCACAGGTCCTCGTGTTTAGGTGGAACTTCTTTTATCATCATGTGCCGTCCTTCTCAGGCTTGTCTGGAGGGATACGAGCTCCAGACTCCAAGAGCTGCCATCACAAGCCCTCCCGATCGGTGGGGACGTGGGCTGTGTTGGATCTGTTGGATCAGTGCAGAAGGTCTCATGGGGAAGCAGGACATCGGTTGCCATCAGCCTCCAAAGGTCTCAGAGGCAGCAAGTGGAGTGTGGCAGAGTGCTGTAGCTTCAGCCCGTGCTCCCTTCTTCTGGGCTGGGCTCTGCTGGTGGGTCTCCTCGGCAGAAAGGTTTTGGGAAGGACCGAAGGGAAAGGCTGGGTTTTACTTTCACCGCCTCTCCGTTGGCTGCAGACAAAGGGAGATGCGAGCACGGCCCCAGCCTGTGGTTTGGTTTGGCTGCACCTTCGGGAAGCCCTTGGATGTGGTTTGGTTGTCGAGGGCCTGGGGTGGGAGCTGGAGACCTGGATGCCGTTCTCTGCTCTGGCACTGGTTTGGTGTGGCCTCGAGCAAGTTTCTCCACAACCCTAGGCCACTTTTTCTACTCTTTTGCCAGCCTTGCCTTATAAGTAACCTTCTTGGAGCAAACCCATGTCTGTGTGTACCCACAGCAGAGCTCTGATCTTGTCTGGAGCCACGTACACTCCATTTCAAAATGTCTTGGGCACCTAAATACTGCCTTACTGTTCCTGGGAGCATCCAGAGCTGACATGTAAGACCTTGTTCATATGAGATCTAACCCTGGAGGACCATAAAGTCTGGTTGGCACATGTGTGTCTGCCAGCAGGGTCCTGAGGCACCCAGATGTCCATTATCTGCTATTCCCAGCGCATCCAAGTCTTCCATGTGTTGAATAGCTTGTGTCTGCCTCCAGCTCGGGATGTGCAGGTGAGGTGTTCCTCAGTTGTCACATCCAGGCACCTCAGAAAGACCCATGAGGGGCAGAGCAGCCACCTGGGCCAGCTTCTGGGAGAGCAGAAGGTGGTGGGAACCTTCTTACCACCCACAGGTTGCACCGTGCACCAGGGGCAGCCGGAGGCTGGAGGTACCCTCCTGAGGTGCCTTCAGGTTCCTGCTTGAAAAGGTTGCCCTTTGCATGAAATAATTATACATTTATATGTGAGGCCAGAGACGATCACAACGTCCATCCTTCCAACTCCTCCTGTTTCCTACCCTTATCCCGAGCTGTGCGTTGAGTTCTTGATGAGCAGAGGTGAGTCTGGCTTGAGAGCAGGACCACAGCTGTGGCTCCTCCACTTTCTGGCCAGCCCAAAGCCCCAGGCAGGCTTGGTTGCAGTGACTGAATTTCACATGAAAACACTGCATAGTGGAATTTCTCACAATTTTCATCCGACAGCCCAACCAGCAGGCTGCCTTTGCTCACAAACCCGCCCCCGGGACGGATATAACCTGAGTCTGGACCGGGGGCCAAAACCGAGAGTGTTTTGTACGGTTTTAAGTTTATTGTGAACATTTCACCAGGTTCTAACATATAGTTACTTGTGCTGGTAACTGCTTATTCGGTATTTAAATGGCAGCAGAGGATACTCCCTCTGACGCCGTAGCGCAGCCTGCAATCTTCCTCCTGCTTTATATATTTGCCACGAGGTACCGGGCAGCGACGCCACGGCCCTCCTGGGGGACAGGCTGAACCTGCTCCCAGATGTTGTTGCAGCTGGAAGAAAAAAAAGCCTTGTCATGCTTAAGGATAAATCGGTTTTGAAGTATTTTTGTAGCGCGTAAAATAATATTTTATATATAGAGAACAAAACGGGCGAGGGAAGGATGCTAAATTCCTCCAGTAAATTGCTCAGGGAGTTTTTGTTTGACTCTGTTTCTGTCTGAGGTAAAACAATCTGACCGTGATCATGGTGTTAAATGCCAAGGAAATGGCTCAACCAGGTGCCGGTCTCCACAGAATTTGAGGTTCCTGGGGAGTTTGCTCAGGTAACCCCACAGAAATCAGTGCTCCTGAGCCAGCCTCGCTCTTGTCTCTCTCACTTGAAATAAGATTTTGGTTTCTAATGTAAAACAAAAAAAAAAAACAACCCAGTTTCGAATCGACGTTTTGACTTGAAATGTCATTTTGTTTTTAATTGAAGAACCAGAGTGAAATGACATTTTAAGTCAAAATGTTAATGTTTTGTTTAGACATCTCCCATGGGAAAATTTAAATGTTTCATCAGAGCTGACATTTGCCTGTGAAAGAATCCCCCAATCCCAGGGTTTGAGCAGGTTTTGCTGCCGGGGGTTGGGATGGGGCTCTGGAGATGGTGTGGGGGTTGGTGAGGGGTGTCCTCAGGTGGGTCATTAACCAGACCCACTCCAGCTGCTCCCGGCAGCGGAGGAGGAGTGGATTGAAGGCTCCTCCATGGAGGTGAGCGGGTCACTGGGCTAATGCCACGCTATTAAGCTGCTGCATCTCGACGAAATCCTCTGGCACTTGAAATAATGAGCTCTGCTAATTCAGTGTGTTTTACACGCCCTGGCTCAGGCGGAGAGATCCTGCCTTTCCTCTGCTTGTCGGGCTGAGCCATCCATCCCCAAAACCTGGGGCTTTCACTAATTCCTGCTCAAGGAACCGCTCGATCACTGCCAAGGGAAGGTTTGATTTGCTGGGGAGCCCCATCTGCAGAAGCACCCACTTGTAGGGCAGCAAGACCCACCCCCCCCATCCCACGGGGCTTCAGCCAGACTTTGTGGCCATTTCCAGGGAGAAAGGAACAGAAAATGACACGCACCGCAGAGGATTTCTCACCGACATCACCTGAGCTGTGATAGTGGTGAGGTTTCCTGGCCCCATCACCCTCCTGTGGCACAAGGGAGGGCTGGGGACAAGCCCTTCCCTTTGGCCACCTCCCTGGGCTGCCCCGTGCAGCAGAGGGAGAGGAGGAGCAGATGCAGGATGGAGCTGAGATGTGGGGAAGAACAACTTTGGTGTGAGGGTGGTGAGAGCCTGGCCCAGGTTGGCCAGAGAAGCTGTGGCTGCCCCATCCCTGGAGGGGTTCAAGGTCAGGTTCAAAGCCCCAGCCCATCCCTGGAGGGGTTCAAGGGCAGGTTCAAAGCTCCAATCCCAAAACGGAACAAAAGAAGACCCTTCCCTGCTGCCAAATTTGACAAAATGCCCTGAGTCTCTAAGGATGCGGAACAATGGCTGCAGTGGCCACAGAAGCAGTTGATATGTTTGTTTGAGTCTCCTGAAACACCCAGATCCTGGCTGGTTCAGGTGGTTCTGGCTTCTCCGTGCCCGGGGATACGTGGGCAGGTCGCCCGCCGGCTCCCAGGAGCCAGGGACGGTGCCGAGCCTCGCGGGAGGAAATTAAAAATACATTGGTTCTCATTCTCAGACATCTTGCCCCGCGGGTTAATGCGGTGTCTGGTTTTTCCCCCTTAACCAGAAAGAAAATAACTTTCAAAAAGCTTTGGTGGTTGCTTCTGCGGTGGCAGCATCTCTGCGTGGGAGCGTGCTGGAGGGACGGGTGTCAGCGGGGGCTGCCCACAGAGCAAGACAGGATCTGACCCTCAGAAGTGGCATGGGGACAAGGGACTTGGGCATGGGCATCGCTTCGGGCTGTTCAGGGCCCATCTTCTGCACAGGAACACGCCTGTGGCCTCTGAAGGAGATGCTGGTTTGGAGCTGACACCGTTTCCCAGGTGTGCTCTCCAGCCTTGCCCTGGGCCACTTGCTGGTTCCCAATGCGGTGGGAGCGTGGGGGCCTCTGCTCTTCCCAAGACACAGGTTTTTCCACTTCTTTTCCTGTTTCTGTGTTGTGACAATCGAATCCCCGTGGCGGTGCAGAGCTCTGCAGGCAATCCCTGCTGGTGAAAACCTGCCACCCCATGGCATCCACCGCAGTCCGGGGAGATAGCCTTGTGCTTGGGCCTCATTGTTTAGTTTTGTGGTGTTTGCAAATACTAAAATTATCTGTAATTATTGCTCCAAACCCAACAAACAACATCTCCCGTGCACACAAACCCCCGCTGTGTGGAAGCGCCGGGGCTGAGCTGGCTGCAGAGTGCCGGCACACAGCACAGCCCGGCTGCTGGCAGGACCAAAACCCTCGAGGGGCCGTTAGAAGGAGGCTTTTGGCTTGTTGTTTTGCTCTCGTGGGTTTGTCAGGCTGCTTTGTCTGCCTGTTTGCCTTCACTGGGGTTTCCCCCCCTTCTTTGCTTTCCCCATTCCCTTTCGGTGACGCTTGGAGGAAGGTGATGGTGTTGGTGTGACAGTGCCAGGCCCTGGGAGGGGAGCAGGGGGTGCTGAGCAGCCAGTGCTTTTGGCGATAGCTCATGTCTCTTAATTTCACTTGAAGGTCCCTTCGAGCCTGTGCTGGCCCTGGCTGCCAGCCTGCCACCATCACCTCCTGTTAACAACACAGCAGGGCTCGCCCAGCCTGGTCTCGGTGGGGGATATCGCTTCCCGGGTTGAGCATCCTCCCCTTGTCTTTGCATCATCCTTTCTTTTTCCCTGCAACATCCTCCCCTTCTCCCCACACCGTCCTCCCCTTGGCCCTTCTGCACCTTCCCCTTGGCCCTTCTGCACCTTCCCCTTGGCCCTTCTGCACCTTCCCCTTGGCCCTTCTGCATCCTCCCCTTGGTCCTGCTGCATCCTCCCCTTCTCCCCCCACCACCCTCCCCTCGGCCCCCCCCCAGCCCGGTGTTTCGGGCAGGAGGACGAGCTCAGGCGAAGGGCAAAGTTCCCAGCTTGGGCTGGACATTTCAAGTTTCCCATTACCCAGAGAAACCGCAGCCCCGTCTGTACTTTAGTTTAATTGCTGCTTTTCTGAAACACTTCAAAGAATGTTTCTAACCGCAGTATGTGGCACATATTATTAGATTTGTTTTTGGAATATAATGATAAACTGTTGCCATTATGGAGGTAGACATAATTATCTGAAATCTATTTTAATCTATTCTGCCTTTTAAATATTCTATGTTCCCTTTTAATAAGAGGTAGCATCCACCCTTTGATGTTATAGCGGAGGTGTAGAAAGCTCTCCTCTCCTTGCTGCAAATGTTAATTGAATAGCCTCCCTTTCTCTTCATTAGCTGCATTAGCTTGCATTAACACCTTTTAATATCTCTTTAAAATCTTGTTCAATTTACTTTCTTTAATCTTTTCCTTTCCCAGAGTGTTGCATCACTTTGATCCTCATCTTCTTCTTTTCTTTGATGACAACTTTGAGTTTAATTTGTATTTGAATTGAAATGGAAATTTACTAATTCCCCAGAATTCAGCCTGCACTTTACAGGGGTTCTGGCATCCGCATCAGCATTCGGTGCTGCCTGGGCGGGCGGGGGGAAGAGGGCAACATGGAGATTTCTGCCCCAAAAGGCGGCTGCTGCTCTGACACCCCCTCACACGCAGGCAGGAGAGCAGCTTCGCTGTCAGATGCCTTGAGGGTCCCAGACAAGGTGAACAAAGGAATTTTCTGCAACGCCTTGTTCTCAAGGGCCTGGCTCCCAGACTCTGGGTGTTTCTGGCCGTGTCAAGGTGTGCTGAGCTGCCTCGGTGCTCAGCACCCTGCAACACCCTTCCGTGGGGTGTGCTTAGGAGCAATCCCCAAGTGCAGAAGCCCCCTCGCTGCCTGGCAGCCCCCAGATCTGCTCTGGGCCAGAGAAGGTCTCCTAGCCACTGCACCAAGGCATTTATCACCGCCTGTCCTGCAGCCCCAGCGAGGAGATGGTCGATTAAGTCTCCCGAGGGGTTTTTGATGGGACCAGGATGGGTGACATGGTGCTCTTCTCTGCCAGCTCCCTCCTTGCTGCTCTCTGGGCTGGCATTGGGGAGGTTTGGCAGGGCAACTGCTGTGGGCACCACGGCTGGGACACCCTGCCCTTTGCAGAGGAGTGGGCACCACGGGGACCTGCCAGGGGTGCACAAAGAGAGACAAGAGCCACCTTCATCAGATGAGAGTGTTTTGGTGTTTCCCAGTCAGTGACCTGGAGATGAACAGCGTGACAAGGTGTGCTGGCTTCTCCCCTGCCTTCTTTCCAGGCAAAGCTGGGGAGTAGGGCCTGGGAAGCCCTTCAGCCTTCTCAGCCTTGCGCGTGAGTGAGTAATTTCTTCATTTGTCTCCTAGAGCTTCACGTGGTGTTGGGAAACAAGTGGCAGCAACTGCTGGTTTAGTGCTCAGGGACATTTCTGTGCTGTTCCCCTGACACCTGGGGCTTCCCTCACAGTGCATTTCTGCTCTTGTCTTCTGGACAGGGAGGATCCTCTTCACTGCAAACCGGTCCCGGTGCTGAGCATCGCTGCATCCCCTCCCGTTCTCCAGGGGTGGATGGGCTCACTCCAGGTATGTTGTAGACCTTCAATAGAGGGACCAATGTCCTTTCTGCAAGTCCCCTTAGCATCACCTCACCCTTAGTTCTTCCTAGATCATTTTGCCTTTTAATTACAGGCTCTCTCTGCTGTTGCTGAGCAGCCTTCAGCCTGGACCTGATGCCTGGAGAGCGCCGCAGTGATTTCCCACTCCCCTGAGGATGTGAAGCAACACTCGGTGGGGCTCAGCGCCCACGAGACCCCTTTCTGCTGAGGATGGGTGCTGTCACCTGTGTGGAGACGAGGTCCCCAGCGTGCGGCGGAGACCTGGGCGGTCGGCAGAGTGGGTGAGTGTTACTGAGGGCTCTCGGCCACCACACACCAGCATCTTTCTCCCTCTCGCCCCTTTCACCGACCAGTTCCCAGCCACGGGGGGCTCCTGCGTGGCACAGGCTGGGACCCGGGGCTGGCAGAGCATGGGGGTGGCTGCCAGCCACTCGTGTGCCCGCTCCTTGGGGGTGTCTCCCAGTGAGTGGCCTCCCCGATTGTCATCTCTGGGCTTTGCTGGTTTTCCTTCGTGTTTTCCACACGGGCAGTGGTCAGGCTGGCGAGGCCAGGTGTGATGAGAACGGAACGAATGCGTTTTGAGGCCAGGAAGGTTTATTGCTCTCCCTGAAATTAAATTAAACACCAGCCACGGCTGCTCAGGGTACATACGGATGGTTAATTGGGTTCTTCATGCCTACTGCCTCTGCTGTGCTTTCACCCCACGCGTTCCTGCGCAGTCCCTGGGGCCCCGAGGGTGACTCTGTCCCCACAGAGCCCTGTCACTGCCAGGGGAGCCTTGCTCTGAGCCACCGCCGCCCCACCAGCTGCTTTGCCAGAGATGCAGAAAGCTTTCTATTTTTTTTTTTTAGGCTTAAGGGTTAATAAATCAGCTTGCTCTTTAGAGAGATATAGTAATTTTTTTAAGACTTTATTCCTGATGCTCTTCATCAGAGCGCTTGGTATCTATTAAAAACAAATTGGTGTGGATTTTAACAGTAACATCAGAGATGAATCACTCCTTTTTTTCTGAGCGCTTTGAATGGTACTTGTTGAGTCCAAAAGAAAAGGCTGTTGATTGATACATTATTCACAGGCTTGATTTCTTGATTTCTACAAATATTTTCTTTCTCTGTGTACATTCACCCGGTCTTTCAGATGAATAACGTTGAAATGGGGAAGGCTGTTACCACAGGCTGCCGGGTTACGTGGTTTGGGGCTTGTTTTGCAGCGGGTCGCTTGGTGTGAAAAATTAATAAGGAAGAGGGATGAGTCTGTGACCTCCCTCCTGCCTCCCCCACCCCAGGTATTGGGAAGGGGGCGATACCTCCACCCCTCCACCCCTGCCATCCTGGCGAGCGCTTTTGGCAAACCTGAAGCAATTCTTGCTTTCCAAATGAAGCTGCCTGCCTTCGCCGTGGCCTGATGGCAGGGAGACGATGGTGTCCCTCTTTAAAGCTGCAAGTGATCTCTGTCTCCCGCACAGAAATGAAAGGGTTGGTCTGAAATCTCCGGGGAGAAGGCGTTGCGGTCGCGGAGGACCGTGCCGTGCTGTGCTGCCCTTGTCGGGCAACTGAGCTCCCTCCTCTCTGCCTCGGAGAGATGGGAATTTATAGGGTGTTTTGCATCTTTTTCCTTTTTAATCCCTGTAAAGGAAGCTGTGATTTTTATTTTTTTTTTTTTTTGAAGCATTGCTCTTTTCCTTCTCTTCCTTTTCTGGGAAGAGCAGCTTTGCTTGGAGGCTCGTGCTTTGCAGATGCTCCTGGGGAAAACGGGCGATTTGTCACTTCCAAATAGCTGCATTTTCCCCCGCTCCCTGTGATCCTCCATTTAAACCAGAGGCAGCGTCTGAAAGCACCTCCCAGGCTGGCGGAGAGGAGCTGTGTAAGATGGAAGGATACAGGGAAGTGTCTTTAAGGGATCATAGCTTATCAGCAAGAACAATAAATTCCCCGGCTTGGGAGGTACCTTGATGGCGGGTTACGGAGCACGACCTTCCCCCAGGCACCCATCCCTGACACGGCAGAGCAGGAGCGTGCAGCGGATGGGGTTGTGAAAGACTGAGGCAAACGGTGTCTGTGAGCCAGAATTTCCAGGGTTTTCTGGCCTTCTTCAGCCAGAAACCTGCTCCTCCTCTTTGCTATAGCTGGGGTGCGCGCTCTCCTGGGCATGCGTGGCCTCTGGGATCAAACAGTACGAGGTTGTCCCCGTGTCAGGCTGGGGTCTTCTCACCCCCTGTGTTGTTTTTGGGCTGAAATGAGCCCAGGGATGTTTTCATGGGTGTTTGCAGAGGGCTCTTGGCTATTTGGGACGGTCAGAGGGGATGTGCCATCAGGGCTGAACCTTGCACTTTGCGATGTCCCCTCCCCAGCCGGGTCTGTGTGGGGGATGAGGACCTGCCCCCAGTGTCACCTCCAGCAGATCAGGCAGTCCCTCACCTTGGTCTCACTGCTCGGTGGCCCAGGGGAGCGGGGTGGAGAGGTGGGGGCTGTCTGTGGACAAGGCAAAGTGCTGTTTCAGTCCTGAGGTTTGGAATGAAGTGGTGCGTGCCAGGCTGTTGTGGTCCTCTCTGTCCCTCCAGATCCCTGGGAGAGAGAAAAAACCTGGAGCATTGTTGGTTTTCCTCTCTTCTCACCTCCCAGGAGGGATCCATCCGTGTGCTGTGCTTGATTGAAATGGACTTGTAGCTTTCTGCTTGTTTTTCCTTTTTCCAAACCCCTCAATAAACCTCATGGACTGGTGAAAACCTCCAGCAGGTAAAACCCCTGGTGCTGTGCCCCGGTGGGATGGGGGGGTCTGGGGATGGTTGGGTGATGGTGCTGGAAAGCAGCTCTGCACACCTTGGGCTGCCCTGCCCAGAGCACCCGCAAAGGGGGATGCTTGAGGTCCCCTCTGGAAAAAAAAACAAACCAAAAAAAATCCAAACAAAAAACCCACCACCCTAAAACCCACGCCTGATGGAGCTTGTGCAATGTCCCATCAGAAACTCCTGCAGATCCCAAAGCCCAGCCCAGGAGCCTCCCGTTCCAAGCACATGTTGCTGCCTGATGGTGCCCGGGGGGGCTGGGGCGCTGTGCCCGGCTCCCCCAGGAACGGGGTGTCATGGGGCCACCTCCTTCACAGCTGCCTCGTTAGGAGAACAGCGTGAGGGCCTGAGGACTCCCTGTCCTGAGATGCTTTCCCTGCCAGGTTTACGTTGCTGTTGAGATGGCGTTGAATTTTTGTGCTCGATGCTGTTTCTCTCACGATTTCCAATAATAATAATAACAACAATAATAGTAAAAAGAAAAGACACGGGGTCTGAGATCCTTCCTCGGTCAGGTTTAATTAGCGGGAGGAGGATGCTGTGCAGGGGCCACGTCTGTTCCTGGGCTCTGAGTCAGTCCCTGGCGATGGTGAGGGCTCCCGTGGCCGTGCTGCCCCACGAGACCCCTTCCCCACCTCCCTCCTGCAGCTGCTTTAAGAGGCTTCTATTCATCTCGTTGCTGGTTTTGACTGGGAAACAGAGCAGGATCCTTCCCTGCCCGTGAACTGATGGGTGGGATTTTAGGTAGACCCGAGGACCTCGCCGTGCTGGGAAGCTTTTGGGGAGGAGCTGGCTGGAAAAAAGGCTGCAACAAAGTCTTAATATAGACTTAATTTTTTAAGACTATAAAGAAAGGCGATTTGAACACTGCTGGGAGATTGTGCCCACATGAAGGGAAAATAAACCCGGTTTTCCATGTGCTTTGGTCCAAAAAGCAGCGAGCATCCAGCACAAACTGCTTTACTGGAGAAGGATGTCTTCTACGAGGGTGGTTTTACTTCAGAGGCCTATGCACAAGAATGATGAATATTTCCCATTATTAAATCCAGTTTTATTTGCTTACAACTTTGCAGTTAGCTTGGGGGGAAAACTTTCTGTGGGCAATGTCTGCTTTAGGTTGAAACTCTGTATTTGGGAAGTTTTGGCGAAAACAATTCAACCACATCTGAGAGCAACGGGAGGGGAAACAGTCTGCTTTGACATGTTTAGAAAAGCAAAATAGAACGCACGCAACAGCCCCGCTGACATGCTCCTCTGCACGGACGGCGAGGCGGGCGCCTGGCTCCGAGACAGTGGCCAGGGGAAAGCTTGGCTCGCTGGCCCACCGGGCTTGGTGCCCCCATGGGTGGGACGTGCCCGTTTGCTGCCCTCAGTGAAGCAGATGGGCTGAGCTGGCCTTCCCCAGCTCCTGGGGGAGAAGAATCACAGAACCGTAGGGGTTGGAAGAGACCTCTGGAGACCACCCAGTCCAACCCCCGGCCAGAGCAGGTCCACCCAAAGCAGGTCCCACAGGAACGTGTCCAGGCAGGTTTTGAAAGTCTCCAGAGACGGAGACTCTACCACCTCCCTGGGCAGCCTCTGCCAGGGCTCTGCCACCCTCACAGCAAAGAAGTTCCTCCTCATGTTGAGATGGAACTTCCCATGTTCACGCTTGTGCCAGATACCTCCTGTCCTGCCACCAGCCACCACTGAGAAAATACTGTCCCCATCCTCCTGAGACCCATCCTTTAAGTTTTTATAAGCATTGATAAATACTTAACTCATGGAAAGCAGAGGGCTGGAGAAGAGCCGGAGGTGGGATGCCAGGAGGAGCACTCAGGGAGTCAAACTCCTCCTCCGCCCTTCCCACAGGGCTCCTAGAGGAAAGTGTAATGCTCTCGTGTTGCTCGGGCACGTAGCAAGGAGAGAAAGTTGCTCCCAAATCTGGGTTTCCATCAGATAGAAGCCAGTACCACAAATAACCAACCCCTGTGATTGTTTGGGGTTAATCTCAGCCTGATGCCCTGCGTTTCCTGAGGGCTCGGGGTCCTCTGCTGAAGGTCTGTGGGAAGCCTCTGCCCAGGGGGGGCTGGCAGGGGGTGATGAGCCTCCCGGCACCCTCACGTGCTGCTCCCCTTGCACCTCTGAGCCACCAGTTTGGGCGTGCAGGAGGTTGGCTGTGTGGGTGATACCATTGTTCAAAGCGCCAGTGCTGGTTCCTCAGCTCCTTGGGTGAGCTCCTGGTAACCCCAGGTCCCCTCTGCCTTTTGTTCTCCCTCCCTTTTGAATTTGCTTTATGTAAATGCTGGAAGAAAAGAAAACTGTGTTGACCTGGGCACATGCCTTCCCTGCAGGAAGGACAAAACCGAAGGTCTTTGCAAGGTCCCCAGAGGCTGTGGCCCCTGGGCATGTCGTAGAATCACAGAACGGTTTGGGTGGGAAAGAACCTTAAAGCTCATAGAGTTCTTCCCCCCTGCCCTGGGCAGGGACACCTCCCACCAGCCCACGTTGCTCCAAGCCCCCTCCAACCTGCCCTTGAACCCCTCCAGGGATGGGGCAGCCACAGCTTCTCGGGGCAAACTGGGCCAGGCTCTCACCACCCTCACACCAAAGAGTTTCTTCCTAAGATCTAGTCTAAATCTCCCTCTTTCATGGGGTGCTCCAGCTCAGTGCCGCTCTCTGCTCAGGCTGGTGGGTCCGGTGTGAAGGTGTTTCTGTGCACCTCTGGGACCCACGTGCCACATCCCTACCTGCACAGGGGACCCTCAGGCTGTGGGGGTCCAGCCACCACCTGGAGCATGCAGCCACCTTGGGCCTGTAGCATCTTTAATACAGATGCCAGGAACCAGTTGAGCTAAAAGATGCCTGGGAAAGGGCAGAGCATCCCCAGGGACAGAGTGGTTTGGGACTCGGGGAGGTTGCCAAGGGACCAGTGCGCAGCAGGATGGGCCATGCTCTACCAGCATCGCTGGGTCAAAAGGGGTTTGGTGGCTGAATTTCATGCTTTGGGAGCTCTGCTACATCCTCTTGTGAGCAGGGAGCATCTCGGGAGCAGCTTCACTGTTGTTCTGTTGGCCACAGCCCTGGGGTCCTGTCCCTGGTCATGGAAGCCAGGGATCAGCAGGGGTAGTGGTTACCAGCTGCAAATACTGATGGGGAGTTGAATGGGGAGATGCTCGGGCTGCATCCAGACAGGAGCACACCACCGGTATTGAGTTTATATCATCCATCCCAGGCTTCTCTCCTTCCCTCTGCAGCGTGGTCCTGCGGCAGGAGAAAAGCACTTTCCCATTAAAAGTTGGGCAGGTTCTCCCGGGCTGCCTCCCTGCAAATGCGGCACTGGCATCCGTCTGAAAGGCTCATTGAACAGGGACCCATTTCTGTGCAGATATTTAAATGGAAATCCGGTAGGGTTATTAAGCAGAGAGCAGCGAATTTATTCTGGTCATTTATTATTGATAGGTAACATGACACTATTTTAATCGCCTTCTCTGATCCTGCTGCAGCACAGGGCTGTGGGGACGGGAGACAGCTCAGGGGGGGGAAACCAAATCCCTTTCCCGTGTTGCCACAAGGTGCTGGTTCATCTGGGAGCCTGGGGCATCCTCGCTCTGGCTCCTTCCAGCTGCCCAGGTCGGTCTGGTTCATGGTGAAAGCAGGGGTGCTGCTGGCAGGGAGGGAGCTGGACGTGGGATGTGAGGTGCCTGTGGGGTGCTGCAGCCTCCTGGGCCAAATCCTGACACCTCTGCAGGAGCTGCGGGGCCGTGGCATCCCTGGCAGAGGGACTGGGAAGCTGCGGGCACCCTGTGAGAGCCCCCAGGGCTCTGCGGGGGCTTCCTCCGGGCAGGCAGTGGCCTGCAGACCCTCTCTGCACAGCGACAGCCCCGCTTTGTCGGGGAACAGGCGGATAATCCCACCGCCGGGGGGGGGCTGCTGGTCGTGCATGGGTGAGGGGCTGTGTATGGCCCCCCCCGGGGCACAGGAAGGAGAAGTTGCTCGGGTTTTTGAGAGACAAAGCCCCAGCAGCTGCGGGAGACCCCCCCCTCCAGCCCTGCCCAAGCTGCACTAATAACTCATTAAGCCTTGCTAAAATCATCAAGCCCTCCACCTCCGAGAGGGACCCCTGCTCCTTGCAGAGCTCGGCCGCAGCCAGCCGTGCGTGCCCCCAGCCCTGGCTCCGGCTCTTCCCGCGGCAGGGACACGGCTTTGGCACCACACCAGCCAGGCCCTCGTCTGTCCCAGGGATTTGCCTCAGCTCCCGCTTTGTGCCTGGTTTGCAATTGTCCCTGGGAACGAGCCGTGGCCTTGGAAAGCGCCCGCTTCCCGGCCAAGCAGGAGCCTGCTGCCCTGGAAGAGCCTGTTTTGGGTGGGATGCTGCGTGGTCCTGCCGGGGGGCCGTGGGGTGCTGCAGGCATAGGGAGGCACGAGCACCCACAGCGTTTCACAGCCCCCCGTCCCACCACCAGCCTGGCCGGGCTTTGGGGGCAAACCCCTTTCCAGAGGAGCAGAGAGAGCTCCAGGGCTTCTCCGAGCTATTTATTCCGACGCCAAACCACAGCGTCGCTGTGCAGCTCCGCGCGGAGTTTGCTCTGGGTTATGATGTGCCGGGGTCTGGAAATGAAAGGGAATATTTTGCCTTTGAAAAAGAGAGGGATCGTGTCTGCTGTGTTAAATTCAGAGACCTGGATATGAGAAGAAGAAAAAAAAAAAAAAAAAAGAGAAATGTGTATGTGTGTGCGTGTGATGAAAAGCTTCCTGCGAGTTCATCCCCTGTAATTGGGATGGGAGCTCTTGCTCCATGCAAAATGGTGATGTTTGGTCACCCAGGGTACAGGCGAGGGGGGGGGTGTGCGGAGCCGTGGCCCCTCGTGTTGTTTGAACACTGCCTGCAAGTCCCAGCCTGGGCCATTAGAAATTAAAGAGCCGCTGTTAATCTGAGTTGGAAATAAAACAGGACACACATGAGCTGAGCTGGTTGGGCTGGACGGCTGCTGGTGTCAGCTTCAATTGGAATAAACAAGTGTTGCTGGGCTCTGCCGAGCTACTGGAAGGCAGAGCATTGCTGGGAGCGAGAGGCTGCTCCGCTCCCAGATGAGAACCACTTGCCCAATTTCTGCTCATTTTTAAACATAGGCAGTTGTGAAACTGAGAGGGTACTCAGGGGTACTCATTACCACTTCTTCTTTGCAAGAGTTTTCCTCCAGCGCCCATAAAAACACTTCTCGCTCTCACGAGGGATTCCACATCAAATATTCAAGGCAGATTACAGCGAGAACCACACAGGAGAAGGGGGGAGAAGAAGAAGAAGAGGGGAAAAAAAAAAAAAAAAAAGTCTAAACTGTTCAGTTGCTTTAATAAAGGAGCCAAAAAGGTTAAGGCAGAGGAAGGGAGGTGGCGGGGAGGGAGAGGCTCCCCGTTCCTCCTCGGGGCAGCGCTGACGGATGCCAGCTCAGCCTGGGTTTTGAAGCGGGTGCTGCTCCTGCTGAGCCAACTCGGGGCACAGGTTATTACCTGCAGCCAAGAGCAAAAATCTAAGCAGGGCTCGGGCGCACGTGGCTGTTCCCAGAACCGCCGCGCAGAGCTGCTTTCATATAAAAAAAAAGAACTCAACCAAAAAACAACCGAGGGTGGTGAGTATTCCTGCCCTGGGGGTGCTGGTGGCCTCTTTGAAATGGGTTTGTTTGCTGTTGGTCTGTGCAGAGACACCTCGGCTATCGCTGCTGCTGTGGGGAGGGTTTGGTTGCCCCATTGCAAAGGGGCAGGAGCTGGCCCCGGGGGCTCCCAGCCTGGATTTAAGGCACGGGTGGGCTGGCAACCCCCCAGCCCCCTGCCAGCTGGGCTCTTCCTGAGGTTTGCACCTCGTCCTGGCCACCTGGATGAGGAGCCTGGCTTTGGGGGGTGCTCCCCGTGCTGTCCCCAGCCCCTGCTCACTGCTGGGTCCTGCTGAGCCTCCCGGGTGCTGGTTGGACACCAGTGACACCTCCGGGGACACGGCCCTGGGCAGGAATAAACTGGGCTGAGACAAGTCCTTTGGCTGTGCTGGAGCAGGGGGGCCTGGAGCAGGCAGGGACCAGCCCCCGCTGGGGAAACAGCTCCAGCCCCATCTCATCGGTGGGGATTTTGACCATGATGCTGGGACTTCTCCAGCTGTTTGTTCTGTCCCTGCTGCAATTTTCTAAATCCTCTCTCCCCACGAGCAATCTGCCATTGCTGAGCCTTGGTTTGGCCCAGGAGATGGGGCAGGGGGTGAGCAGGAGATGGGGAAGGTCCTGAGTGGGCAATGGGACAGTGGGTGAGTGGGAGATGGGGCCAGGGGTGAGGAGGAGATGGGGCAGGGGGTGAAGAGGAGGCAGGAGATGGGGCAGGGGGGTGAGCATGCTGGGAGGCACTGGTTTTGCAGTGGGAGGTGGGGAGAGGCAGTATCTGACCGCAAGGCTGTGGCTTTGCCTGGCAAGGGTGGGTTTTCTCCTGGTGGTGCAGTGCCACAGTCAAACACTCAAAACCTGTCAAAGCTCCTGAGAGCACAATCTCACTTCACAGATAACATCTCCCCCCGCCCCAGAAACACGGTTCGCTGTTTCTCTCGCATGTTTTTCTACCACGTAATTGTTTTTCTCCTCCTAATTGCGCTGCGGAGCGTAACCCCGGCTGGCGGGGAGGAGGTGCTGCGTGGTGTGAACCCGGGGCCCGGTTTCGGGGAGGCCGTGCCGTGCCGGGTGACGGCGGGGAGGGGGTGTGTGCCCGGGGGGTGCGGGGGCACTTGGCACCCTGTCACTCAGCAGCACCCGGGGTTCATTTCCCCTTCTCACACAGCCCGGAGGGAGGGTGCAGGGTGCATGTGTGGTCTCTGAGCCTTTCCCACAACTCCCCTGTGCTCGTTAGGGGATGCTTTGCTGTGCTGCTGCTTGGAGCTGGGATGGGAGATGCCCAAAGCCACCCAGACCCTCTCCATGGCTGCCCTGCTCCTGCCTCCATCCATCTGGGAGATCTCCTGGGTCCAAGAGCTCGGGGCAAAGCCACCAAGCCCACCCTCGGTGGAGAGCTGTTTGCAGCAGGTGGGTTTGGAGGTAGCAACCAAGTGGTTTGGTTGCCCCATGACCAGCCCTCGGGGAAGTCACTTGGCTGTGACTTCCCCAGCTGCCCTCTGCACTGCTCCCCCCACCCTCAGCATCACCCCAGGAGATGCCCAAAGCCACCCAGACCCTCTCCATGGCTGCCCTGCTCCTGCCTCCATCCATCTGGGAGATCTCCTGGGTCCAAGAGCTCGGGGCAAAGCCACCAAGCCCACCCTCGGTGGAGAGCTGTTTGCAGCAGATGGGTTTGGAGGTGGCAACCAAGTGGTTTGGTTGCCCCATGACCAGCCCTCGGGGAAGTCACTTGGCTGTGACTTCCCCAGCTGCCCTCTGCACTGCTCCCCCCCCCCTCAGCATCACCCCACGGGTGACAAGGGGTGGCCCAGGGTGGGCTCATGATGCCGTGGGTGTTTGCCATGGCAGGAGTGTTTCAGGGAGGAAGCGAGGGGGGACCCCCTGGTGCCCTCCCCGGGGTGCTCAGTGTCTCCTGGTCGTGGTGGCAGCCTCTTGATTGCTTGGGGTTTTCTTTCCCCGTTCCAGTGCTGGGTTGCTGGGTGTCTCCAGGCCAGCAGCACCTGTACCGCTCTGCAGCGCGGCTCCTGAGTCACAACCCACCCACGTCGAGTGGTTATTAACCCACAGGGGAAAAGCTTTCCAAACGCTGCATACCAGGAGGCTTACCCGCTCCCTGCCTCCACCCCACCCAGCCCCACACCGCAGGGCGAAGGGTCCAGATCTACCCCGTGAGGGGGGCAGCAGCTCCCTGCGGGGGGTGGGGGCACGGGCTGGCCCCACTCTGTGCTGCAGGTGTGATCCCTGAGCCCCTGCCACCCCCCGGGGCATGGTCGATGCTCCCCAGATGTTGGGGTGGGGGGTGTGGACTGGGGAGCCTGGACCACAAAACGGGGATGCCGTGGGAAAAAATCACCTGGGAAGGGGGGACGACACCCAGCACTGCGTTCCCCTCCCTGCTTGGGGCAATGCCCTGGTCACCTGGGAAGGGGGGACGACACCCAGCACCACTTTCCTCTCCCTGCCTGGGGCAATGCCCTGGCCCATCATAGACTCACAGCATGGTTTGGGTTGGAAGGGACCTTAAAGCTCATCCATTCCCACCCCCTGGCCCGGGCAGGGACACCTCCCACCAGCCCAGGTTGCTCCAAGCCCCCTCCAACCTGCCCTTGAACCCCTCCAGGGATGGGGCAGCCACAGCTTCTCTGGCCAACCTGGGCCAGGCTCTCACCACCCTCACACCAAACAAGTTCTTTCCCACATCTCAGCTCCATCTCCCCTCTTTCAGGGTCAAACCCTTCCCCCTCCTCCTAAGGGCTCCCCTCCCTGATCCAGATTTTCCCCCCCCATCTCTTCTGGAGCCCCTTGAGGGACTGGAAGGGGCAATATGGTCTCCTCAGAACTTTCGCTTCTCCAGGCTGAACCCTCCCAAGTCTTTCTCCTCAGGGTTGTTCTCCATCCCTTCCCTGCCCAACCGGTATTTGAGCGTGGGATTGCCGTGACCTGGGTGCAGGACCTTGCACTTGGCCTGGTTGAACTTCCCTGGTGCTGGGAGGGCTCAGCCCCACTCACAGCCGCCCCCAGGCAGGGCAGAGGGTCCCAGCATCAGGGCCAGCTCTCAGGAGGTTGTCACAGCGTGTCCCGCAGGGCTGGGAGCACCTCGCAGCAGGGCCAAGCAGCGGGCAGGCGGTGGCACACGTGGTCCCCAGAAGCAGCACGGGTTGCTGTGGTTTCGGGCTCATCAGCAAATGGATTTGTGGCTTCAGCCGATTGACTCATCGCTGAAGTGTTACTTGGCAAGTGGAGCAGAGCTCCCGCCCCCAGCGCCGTGTCCTCCTCGGCAATAACACATCACGAGCGACAGTTTAAGGCAGGATGTGGCCATGGTTTCTTTTTCTTTTTCCTTTTTTTTTCCCCTAGGCTTTTTTTTTTTTGCATTTTTTTTTACCTTTTTTTTTTTCCCTTCAAGTTTAGATCCTCTCCGAAGAAAACAAGTCTCTGTGGTCGGGCAGTGATGCTATCGTCTGGCTGCAAGTGGTCCATGTCGATGGAAGATCTGCAGGTCCCACTTGTCCCCTCTGCTGCCAGCCCCCTGGACACCGAGCTCAGTGGGAGGACACAGGGATGGGGACAGGGTGTTCTGCCCCCCAGGACCGCAGTGTGGGAGGTGAGCAGGTCTGCGGCTGCTTGAAGAGCTCACTGGAATTGAGCTGGTTTCTGTTGAGTAATTTTGAGAAACTCGTTTGGGGCTGAAACAACTCCCTGTCCTGCTGGGTCCTGCCTCTCGTGGGTGACACGGATGAATCCTGCCCTGTGGTCCTGCGTGTCCTGGGCAGGACCCATGGGTGATGCTGCTCTGGGACGGCTGGTGGCTGCGGGCTCTGCCCCGTGGGGCTGACGGGGAAAGGCTGCTCTTTAACGGGGTGAAATTGTCTCATTTCACTCCCATCCTGTGCAGGCTTTTGCTGCCCTATGGCATCAGCCCAGGAAAGCCAGGCCTGTGCCTGCCTCCCCAGGCAGGCGTGAAGCTCAGAGGAGCTCCATCCCTGGAGGTGTTCAAAGGACAGGTTGATGTAGTGCTGGGAGGTCTGGTTTAGTGATGGCGATGCTTTTTGTTTGTTGTGCAGGTGTCTATTTTTGTCAGTTAGGTTGACGGTTGGACAAGATGATCTTTAAGGTCCCTTCCAACCATGAAGATTCTGTGATTTTTCAGCATCACGGGGCTGTGTCCCTCCTTCTGGCTGCTGTGACTTTCACCCCGGCTCCAGGGACGTGTCCATGGAGAGCAGTTCATGCCCTCATTGCCATTACACAAACCCACGGGGTTCCTGCCCCTGTGCTCTCTGTTTCCTCCGAGCATCCCTCAAATTCTTCCCTTTTCTCCCTGCTCTGCTCTAAATTTCCCAACTCCAGCTTTTGCCAAGTGCCCGTGGTGGAGCAGTTGGGGTATGGGCTGTGTCTCTGCCGGGTGGGAAGGTTTTGCAGGGGGTGGGGAGCGGGGCAGGGGCTGGGGAGGGGGGAGGAAGAGGAAGAGGAAGAGAGGAGAGCAGCGGCGGGGCGGCAGTTTGCTAAACCACCAGCTGACACAGGCAGCGAGGTGCTGCACTTTCCCGTCCCCAGTGACTTCTTGTGAAACACTAATTTTGAGTGCAGGTGTCCTGCTGGCTGTGGCTGGGGTGGCCATGACTTGCGGCTCCTCTCTCAGTGCCATCCTTGGGCTCTCTCACACCTCCTGCACCCAAAAGCCTGTTCGTGTGAGCCAAGGGTTTGCTTCCACAGGGACAAGTCAGGATTGTGAGCGTGAGGGCGCTGGGTTCAGATCACCAGCTCTGGCTCGGCTGCTGAAACCACCCCGCAGCCTGTGGTCGGTGCCTGCCCCGAGGCCACCACCCGTCCCCACGCCGGGCTCAGCATCTCCAGTTCCGTGGGATGGAGGGGAAGGTGGCAGGGCTGCGGTGGCTCAGCTGTCCCTGAGCTCCTCCAAACTTCCCAGGAGGATCTGCAGGGCCGTAACAGCTCATTTCCCCCTGAAAAAGGTGCTTCCTGGCTGCGGGGCTGCGCTGCAGGCTCTGCGGTTCCCCCAGCGCTGGAGTGGGGCTGGTGGGACCAAGCTCCTGGTGCTGGGGGTTTGGGTTGGGGCTTCTCGGGGTCTGCCCGCCGTGCCCTGAGGACTGGGGGAAGGGAACCCCCCCTTTCCTGGAGGTGCCCACTAGAAGCAGAGCCCAGGGCTGGGGATGCAGAGCTCCTGGCCACCCGCCCGTCCTGCTCCTGCCCTTTCGTCGCCCGCTGGGTGCCGGTAAACCTGGAAGGAAGTGGTTTGTGGAATGGTGGCAGCGATGAGCCGGTTCAGAAATGTGGCTATGGCTTGAGGTTTCTGCTCTGGAAAGCTGAGTAATTTCCACCAGAAGCAAGGCCACAAGAGAAAAAAAAAAAAAAAAAGGCAAAACCCCACAAAAATCCATCCCAAGAAATGCCTGTGCCACACACCTTTTGTCAGGGACCTTTGGAAGAGGCTGAGGGGCCTGGTGACGTGGGAATACCCGGAGCTGGGCTTTGCTCCTACACCAGGGTTGGGTAACAGAGAGACATCTCCTTGGGGAGATGTCTGTCCTTGGGGATGTCTGTGCCGGGGGTGTAAGGTCTTTATTCCTCCTTGTTGGTCTTTTATCAGAGCAAACCCGGGTGCTCGAGTGTCCCTTCCCCAGCCAGCAGGTTCTGCCCATGTCCCACAGCCGCTGTCACGGGGCTGGAGAAAACCCAGAGACCTGGGAATCCTCCATCCCAGAGAGCGGAGCCTGGGGGCACCCAAAACCTCTCTCCCCTGGGTCTGTGATGCAGCAGGCAAAGGCTACTGGTTTTACTTTTTAGGGTTGATTTCCTGAACTGCTTTATTTTGTAGCCTGCTGATTTTCTGGCACACAAAATCTTCTGTTAGAATTTTGGGGGTTTTTTTCTTTCTTTTTTTTCTTTCTTTTTTCTTTTTCTTTTTCTTTTTCTTTTTCTTTTTCTTTTTCTTTTTCTCTTTTCCTCTTTTTCTTTTCCTCTTTTTCTTTTTCCTCTTTTTCTTTTCTTCTTCTTCTTCTTCTTTTCCTTTTCTAGAAGATTCTATTATAGAAGTACCAGGATAAGATGATAAAGTTAACGAGCGGTTCCTCCTGCGTCCCCGCTGTCCCCGCTGTGCCGTCAGTCCTGCCTCTCTGTCTCCCCACACGAGCTGGATGCTGGTTTCTTGACACTTGCAGAGCAAGTGGCCACATCGTGGGTCTCCCAGACCCCCAGCTGGAGCCTGGGCACCCGGGGGGGGTCTGTGGGAGGTGCTGAGCCCCCAGGAGGGTAAAACAGGCTGGTTCCCTCGGGAGCAGCCTCACTGGGTCTGTTCCAGCAGCACCGACACCTGCAAATGACTGGGCTTTGCTGTGAAGAGAACGTTTACATAAAGGAAGGTGTTTGCTGAGATGTCGTTTTTCCTGGCGCTCGTGCAGGGAAGGGGAATGGAGGAAGGAGCTCTGAAAGGTTCATGGTCCCAAGGCTCAGAGCTCAGGCCCCCGCAGCAGATACAGCCCCCCCCTAATTTCCTTCCCTGGTGCAATTGAGTTCCTTGGGTGGCAGGATGCAATTTGTGTTGGAGTTTGGCTTCCTAGAGAAACTCTTGGCTTGTCACTCTCAAGGCACAACATGCTCCTTAAATAGCAGGCTAAATTTCTCCACCTAGCCTAAAAAAAAAAAAAAAAAAAAAAAAGTACTCCTCTGCCAAATGAAAGGACATATTCCAGTATTCTTTGTTGTTGCAACAAATTGGGTGGATACTGTCAGACTTCTGTATTCTGGGAATACTTCCAGAGCCTCTCTTTGTGTGCAAGTCGGTTACCATGTAATTGTCAACTTAAATTGCAGTGTTGGATAACTCGGCTTCGGCTCTACCATACCCTGCCCCCCCCCGCTGCGGGAGGGCAACGCGGGGGGCTCTGCTCCTTCTGCCAGCGACCGGGGGGGGCTGCGGACCCCCGGGGGTCCTGCCCGGCCGGGGAGGGGGACATTGCTGGTGGCACCTTGGCTAAAGGCATCGCTGGCCGTGGGGGAAGGAGGGGTCCCACATGGAGGGTGGTGGGGGCAGGAGGGATGGGGGGTTCCCTGCCTGCTGCCTCTTGCCCACCCCCCCCGAACCCACTCCCCTCTGCGGTGGCGCGGGGAGAAGGAGGTTGCTTTCGATGCGATGGGAATCGTCTTCGCCCTCTTCCTTCCCCTTTCGAATTGGCAGCTCGTTTTGCTGTGTTTGTTTTAGCCCGAATCCCAGTGACAATTAACGCTAGAAGGCTAGATTAAGCTGTTTTCACTTGTTTTCTTTTTCACTTTGATTTCCACCTCCTCCAAATTCTTAATCCTACTGAATATTTCATCTCTTGTAACTCCATCAATTGAGAGTCTCCCAGCGGGACGTACAGGACCAGCACTATTAGAGCTGCTTTGCTGGAGCTAATGCTCCTCAACGCCGGGCTGAGCTCGTTGCGCAATGTGTTTCAGACAAGCAAACCACAGCATCCGCTGCCGCCAGAGCCACGCGGGCCACGGGGGAGCGGGGCCGGGCTCCAACGAGAAGGTCGGTGGCTGATGAGAAAGCCCAGCGCCCCGCGTTCCCACCTCGCGCCTTCTCCACCCGTGGGCAGCTCCTGCAGGTGGGGAACCCCGGCTGTGGCCACGGGTGGGAGATCCCGCTGTAAATGTAGGAAATTTTCTGCTGGGAGGAGGTCGGTGTGGTGTGGTGTGGTGGCCACCTGGCTCCTGGCAGCCCCGGGATGAGTCAGCCAGCCCGGAGACACCCCGCACCATGTGAAAGGGGTTTGCTGGGGTGCAGAGAGGTGATGGTGGGAGATCTTGTCCATCTGCTTGCGATTACCCATCAAAAATTGTACTTCTGCCTTTTTTTTTTTTAATTGTGGCAACCCTTCCCGGGATGCCTTTGGACATGTTGCTGGGTTTTCACCCTAAACTTACACTGTTGACAGAAGAACTTTCAGAAAGGGAACTTGTTTTCCCTCCCTGTCAGAAAGGCATTTTCCAGCTTGAAGGAGCCTGGGCTGGCTCCGCATGGGGCTGCCCCTCAGGATGGACACGGTGCTGATTCTGCTGCTTCTCAGGACTGGGAACGAAAGCTGGGGAGAAGGAGTGTGCTCTCCAGCCTCAGGGCCATGCTGGGGGCTTTGCAGCTCTCTGTGTCCCCGTGCTCTCGTGGTTCTATCCCCCCGGGGTGGCTGGTGTGTGTAGCTGTGCCTTTTACCACCCAAATCACCGCTCCATGATACCCTGAACAGTCTGCAGGGCCGTTTCTCTGGGAGGAGTGTGCCTGCTCGCACGCCTGGCTGCTTCTGACATAAAGCAGGGACACGGCAGGCTCTGCCAGCAGGTCCTCTGAAGCCTTGCAAAGCCTGGGTGCTCTTCACCCGGTCCCCCTGTTCCTCCTGCAGAGCCCCCCAAAGCGCCTGCAGCCTGGATGGGAAGAGCTCTTCTTCCCCAAGCGCCAGCAGCCGGCTCCAGGAGCCTTTGCCAAGGGAGCTGGGGTGGCATATGTTCTCTCTCAGAGCAAGGTTACACTCACGGCTCATTAGAAGTGACTTTCCTCATTTTTGGGGCGCAGGCGGAGGAGCTGGGTGCCAAGCTGGCAGCGCAGGAGGGGGAGCGGGGAGGGAGCGCTGGGGGAGGCTCCGGGGCAAGTTTGCTCTTCCACTTCTGGCCTCGGCTGTTGTGTTTGGGAAGCAGCACAAACCCAGCCCCAGATGCATCCACACAGCCCCCCCGCAACCACCACGGGGCTTTTCTTCAGGGTCCAGCATCCACCCCCTCCCCGAGACCTCTCCCACCTTATTCCTGCAGACGCGGAGCACGGTGTTTGCTGGGGAGCCAGGTCCCAGGAGGGGTGGGATGGGACGGAGCAGCGGGGGGACAAAAGCCATGGGACCCCAGGGCTGTGCTCCGGGCAGCCCGGATGGCTGAGGAGCTGCATTATTCCTGGGGAATTGAGCACATTCCCAAATAATGGCTCGGGTGGTTTTGCAGGATCTGTGGCCCATACTAATGGCTCATTGCTGAACCATAAGTGGTTGTGTTATACTTGGGATTTATTGGAGGCCGAGGGATTAATTTCCTGAAATATATGGTCATGATGTTGAGGTTAAATTAAGATCTCATTCAAAAGGATTCTTTTTATTATATTTAATTTGTAACCCCTTTTCTATAGCCATTTTACAGTTACTCCTCCCCCTCCCTTAAATGTTCAGTGTCATGTTTCCAGGAAGAATCTTATTTCATGCAGACTAATAGCATTTTTCAGTATAACCTTTTACAGTTCCTCACCGTTCGAGTTACTCTAGTCTCGGTTGTTTATACACAACAAGGTCTTAAATCCTCTCTCAGAAAATAAAGATGTTGATGCAAAAGCAACAAGAGCTTCTGGCAGAGCTAAAATCCATCCGTTCCCTCCTCCTTCCCCACATGCCACCCCCTTCAATCTGCTGTAACTAAAAGCCCTTTTACTTCAGCGCTCAAGCACTTTGATAAAACGCATGTTGAGTAAATCTTACATGACATTTTTACTCTGGGTGATATGTATATAAAGTTGAGCTGGCTCAGTGCTAGCCTGGCTTCACCCTTCTTCATGATGCCATTATTAAACTGGTAAATTAACTGTGGGAACTGGTGCTAGGAGATGCTGGAGGTGAGGGGGAAGGGGATGAGGCATCAGGAAGGAGGAAGGGATGGATGTGACCACCAGCTCTGGGGCAGCCAAGGGTGGGAGTGGGGCAAAGGAGCATCATCCAGTGCTCCCTCTGCTCCTTGTACTGGCCCTGCTGCTGCCTGCCCTGGGGACGGGAGAAACAAACCCTCTGCTCTGGTTGTTTTCAACAAATTCCCCCTGCTGTGGTTGCTTCCAGCCTACAGCCAGCAAGTGTCCCTGTTCTGTGCCTGTCCTTTTGGGGACACCTGCAATGCCAGGTTCAGGGCTGGCCCCAAAAAGGCACCCTGTTTTTACCAGACCGACCCAAAAGAGAAGTTGTCCCCACGCAGCAGGAGACGTGCTGCCTGCAGGAGCTCCTTTCTAGGTCAGGATGAGGAGCTCATTGCCGCGGCTCTCCCGAGTGCCAGTGAGGGATGGGGAAAGGGCTGGCTCGCTCCACGGGGCTCCTCTTGAGAAGAGTGGCCTCAGTCCCTGGGGTCTGGGTGAGGGAGAAGGACAGGCACTGATTTTGCCCAAGAGACAGGGTAGCTCCAGAAAACAAATCCTTTAGTTCCCAGAGCTAATTTCCCACTCTGGAGGACAAACCCCCAACTTTTGTCTGAGCGTTTGAGATGTCCAACACATGGTGTACAGAACACGCGTCCCTGGTGTGGTGGGAAGGGGCCGGTGGTGGTGCTCGTGGCTGGCTGTGGCTCGTTGTACGTTGCTGCTTCACTGGTTGAGATGGAGCAGCAGGGTGTGAGATGGTCTCTGATTCCTCCCAGCACCCGGTGGAGCTCAGGCTGGACCCTGCTCCGACACTCCCGGCTCCCCTGGTCCAGGTGGCACCTTCCTGGCACCTTGAAGGTTGGGAAACAGCCGTGTCCTTCCTTTTTCCTAAATGAATTTTTCTCCCCAGGAGCCAGAGCAGTAGGTGAGTGCCCCTGCGTGCAAAGCACAGCGAAGGAGGGATGAAGCAGCAGTCTGGGAGGAAAAAGGGGGATTTTATTGAGAATGGGCCATGCTGGAGGAGGCAACCCCCAGCCCTGGGCAAGCTGGGGGCAGAGGGCTGGCCAGGCTGACCTGGGCAGCTGTGACCAAGAAGGTCATTAGGAAGGTGATTTGGGGGAAATTCTTTGGTGTGAGGGTGGTGAGAGCCTGGCCCAGGTTGCCCTGAGAAGCTGTGGCTGCCCCATCCCTGGAGGGGTTCAAGGGCAGGTTGGAGGGGGCTTGGAGCAACCTGGTCTGGTGGGAGGTGTCCCTGCCCAGGGCAGGGGGGGGCACTGGGGGGGCTTTAAGGTCCCTTCCAACCTGAACCATTCCACGATCCTATGATTCCATGACCACCCCAGAGCAGACATGCCAGGGGCAGCTTGAGCAGGGTGCAGAGCGGTAGGATCCCCCTGCAGCCCCAGCAGAGCATCCTCCTGCTGCTCCCAGTCCCCCCGAGACCCTAAAGTTTGTCCTGCAGTGCCCCTCGCCCTGGTTCAGAGCCACGCCATGCTGACGAGGGGTCCCAGAGTGGGCCCAGCATCACCCCCAGTGGGAAGCCCCACATCCCTCTGGGTGCACCAGCACCACCAGTAACCCCATTCAGCATGACATTCCCAGCCCGGTTTCCCCGAGCAGCCTGTCCGGCACTGAGCCACCTCCCCAGCCCTGGCTTCTGTCAGCTCTGTCTTCTGCGGGGATTTTCTTTCTTTTTTTTTTTTTTTTTCAGTTTTTTTTTTTTTTTTCTCTCCCCCTCCAGAAGTGCTGATGGACAAGTTGAGTAACCGTATCTGCTTGTTACAGGACATCTTGAGGCTGATTGCGGAGGTCAGGACTCAACTGGAAAGACCGCAGCGGGTTGCTGACTGGCATCCACGGTCCAGATAAGATAAAAACAACTGATGACAGCAGGGAAGTGAAACAGTCATCTCAGCACTTGGATTAGTGCCCGGCAAAGAGGAAGGGAAAAAAAAAAAACAAACCCGAGGAGGGCCGGTGGGGAGGGGAAGGGGGTGGAATATGTATTAGAATAGAAACTCTGGAAAAAGCTATCAGGAGGCAGCAGATTTGGGTGTTAAATATTTATGAATTAGCGGCACTTGTCGCGTTCTCGCTGAGCGGCGAGGTTTGCAGGACGGGGCGCCCGTGTGGCTGCGAACACGCCGTCACCGTCACCGTCACTGTGCCACCATCACCATCACCGTGCCACCACGGCAAACCCTGGCGGTGGGAAGGACAGAGGGACAGAGGGACGGTGGGATGGGAGGGAAGGTGACCAGCTCTGGCAGCTCCAGCGCTGCCGAGACCGGCCGTGGCTCAGGATAAATCCAGCTGAAGAGGTGGAAGGATAAATGAGGTGCCATAAAAGTGACAATTATTATTCAGAAAATTCTGCTGAAGAGCACTGGAGTAATTAAATCATAATTGCTTATTACTCAGCTGAAGTGACATTGTAAGTGGCTGAAGGTCTGTGACGAGGAGAGGGAAGGGGGGGTCTCGGCTTTTCTGCTGTGCTTTGTCTTCGCCTCCGTCCTGCTGTGGATTTGTGCACCCCCCACGGCAGCTGAGAGAAACCCCGGCCCTCAGTGAAGGTCGAAAGTCCCCCCTGAGCCCATAAAGCCCATTTTCAGCCCATTTTCACCCCATGAGCTCAGCGTTATCGGCTGCTGCAGGACAGGGAGCCGGGGGCAGCTTTGCCTCCCAGGGCAAGAGGTGCCCGAGCGCCGGTGAACTTGCCCAGCCCAGGTTGGCCATTTACTCCTGGGCTGGAGGACCTTTGGGTTGGGCTGATCTGCTAAACTCTGAGAGCTTTACAGGAGCCGTTCCCCACCGCGAGACAAAGAGCCTGCAAATCCTGTAAGCGCTTAATTACGCAGCGATGTTTATGGAACGTTTTAAAGGGCTCCTGTAATTTGGCAGCACGGAGGAGATGTGGAGTCGAGGTTTGGAAGCGTGAGCTTTCCCAGCACGTCACACCACGGTGGGCTTTCCCTTCGCCAGCCAGGTTGGGATGATAAACTGCATTTTCAGCTTTAGGTAACATGTTCTGAATAGTGGTGGAGTTTTTCTTCCCAAGTGGCTCTGTGTTTCACGTTCTGAAATATTCTGAAACGAGGTCACCTGGCACTTAAGGACAGCTGAGCATCTCTTATTTATATTTTTTTTTCACCCCTTTTTGCTGTTTGGCAGGCAGGGAGAGCTGCCCGTACCTTCCCACCCACCCTTCCCATGGGAGCATCCGCGCCGGAGAGCGAAGGACCAAACCGTGGTGGCACCTCCCTGCGATGCTCAGGTCTGTGCTCTCCTCCCATCGCACCCCAGGGGAGCTCTCGGGGTGGGAAGGGAGAAGAGGAAAAGGGCCCATCACTCTTCCTGGCTGCTTGACTTTGTTCTGCTCCAGTTCCAGCTGGCAGAACAAGGTCCGCGGCTCAGCAATGAGAATTGGGCAGGTTTTGCTGGGGAAAAGTGCTAGAAATGATGGAAAAGAGCATCCCTTGTGCGGCGGTCTCGAGGATCACCCCGTGCTCACCGCACCACGTGCTCACGGGAAGCGCCAGCCTCCAGCCCTTCGAGGAGCAGAGGAGCTGGTTGTCTTTCCACCTGGCGTATTTATTTTTATTATATTATTATATTTTTTTTTTTTTCCAAATAGCTGTAAAATGAGTCACCTGGCACGGCAGCAGAACGCAGCCCACCAGCGAGGAGAGCGCTGAGGAGCTGCCAGGGAATCTGCTGCCAATAAACCACTCGTGGCTTCAGACGGGCTCTTGTTTCGGGGCTGGCCGGAGCCAGCTGGGAGCCGAGCCCGCGGCACGGTGCCAGCACCGACCCCTTCGCCGGGACCCGCCGCGGCCGCCCTGGCCGCTGCCAGCCCCTGTTTTGTCTAATTACACCGGGCTAATGAGGAGAGCACAAAAGCCGGCGGCTCCCGCGGCCCCTCTCTTTGGGCAGAGCCTGGGAGACACCAGGCAACTTGTGCTCCTCTAAAAAGAAATAGGATTATTTTTCCCCCCCTCTTGCAGCAAATCTGCAAATCATTTAGCATCCCTAAATGAGAATCATCTGTGGGTTCCTTCCCATCCTGGTGCATAAACCCAAAGCTTCACCCCATTCCCTGGCTCCGGGGACCATACAGGTGAGGGGGTGCAGCTGGGGCTCAGCATCACCCCAGGGGTGTCGGGGTGCAGGGACCCCTCTGCCCGGAGCAGGCGACTGCCCCAGCTCTAACCCACAGCCTTGGCAGGGGTTAAACAGCCTGAGGAGAGAGGGAAGGGCCCTGGTGATGCAAACAATAAAAAGTCTCCACATTCCACTGAAGTTTCTTGAGCAACTGGCATTTGCCCATAAATGTACTTAAGCAGAAAATCACCAGAAAAGTGCTATAATCTGACAGATTTTTCACAGGCTTAAATATTCATGAATTAAAAGAATTGGCAGAATTTTCTACATTATTAGCTTTCATCATGGCTACAGGAGCAGTTGGTGCACTGGCTGCTCTTCAAAAACTATTAATCTAGTCTGTCATCACAGCAGCCATTTTTTAATTAGCTACTTTACTGAACGATCTGGTGCAGTAGTGAGACTGGAACATTTAAATGGTATTAAAGTTTTAAAGGTGCCCCTTTCCATTTCCAGTCTAAGTTCTGAGACGCCGCAATAGGGAAACAAATGTGGCAGCAGGTTGCTTCCTTTCAACGGTTAAATTCTTACTTTATTTTGGAAAAAATCGAGTCTTGGAAAACCAAGCAGCTTCTACCAGGAGGAGAAATTGCTAGAAATAAATTGTTCTTTAATCCCAAGTTTGCAACATTCCTGCCCGGTGAAATCAAACCGAGATGTTTGTGGCCGAAACACCGCCCGGGTGCTGCAGAGGCGGGAGCAGGGCACGGAAACACGGGTTTGTGGAGTTTGGTTTGGGTCCCAGGGTACCACGGCCCTCGGGTGAATCCTCCTCCCGACCACGTGGGACCTGCTGCTGCATCCCACCGGGGCTCCGTGCTCCTGCCTGGAGCATCTCCTGGGCAGGCAGAGCACGGGGGTCCCGGTGCCACATCGGCTCTTGCCACAACATTAATGTGAGGTTTTTTCCCTTCTGCAGGCGTTGTTAAGTGTTTGCGGTACGTAACCCAAAGCTCTGGTGGGTTTGAAGTGGCTCTTTCCTAAAAAGAAGGGCTGTGGATGAGCGTGTGTGGGCTGCTCCTGCATCCATGCAGAGTGCTCCTATATCCGTGCAGGTGGCTCCCACATCCTTAGAGGCTGCTCCTACATCCATGCAGGTGGCTCCTGCATCCTTGCAGGTGGGTCCTCATCCATGCAGAGTGCACCTGCATCCATGCAGGCTGCTCCCATATCCGTGTGTGCTGCTCCCGCATCCTTACAGGCTCTTCCTGTGTCCCTGCAGGCTGCTCCCCGTGCACTTAGAGGCTGCTCCTACATCCATGCAGGTGGCTCCTGCATCCTTGCAGAGTGCTCCTGCATCCTTGCAGGTGGGTCCTCATCCATGCAGAGTGCTCCTGCATCCATGCAGGCTGCTCCCACATCTGTGTGTGCTGCTCCCGCATCCTTACAGGCTGTTCCTGCATCCCTGCAGGCCATTCCTGCATCCTTACAGGCTGTTCCTGTGTCCCTGTGGGCTGTTCCCCTTGTAGGCTGCCATGGAAGTGCATCTTTGGCCCCAGACGGAGAGCGTGGACAGGCTGGGTGGACCATTTTCATGCTGGCAGCATGACATCTCTCTGCGCCCCGTGGCCTGCCTTGGCCTTGGCTGCTGGGCGAGCTGGATTTCTAACTGGCTTTGTATTTTGGATTCACCAGCCCCCGAGTCACTGCACGGGTCAGCTCTGGCCGGCTCCTGGGGCGCACACCCCGGGGTTGGGTCTGGACACTGAAAAGCCCAGCTGGAAACATCTCCTGGCCCAGGAGGTGTCACAGCTCTGGGGTGTAGCAGGAGGTGTGCTCTCTGGCCCGGAGGATGGGACAAACCCCTCTGTCCCCAGCCCCAGTCCCCTGCCAGAGCCACCCAACCACATATCCTGGGGGTGCTGGGGCTGTCCCAGAGGGGATGCACCTTTCCCAAGGAGCAGAGCTGGATCCATGGCCCCAGGGCAGCCCCGGGCAGCGAGGGCCTGGCTCCAGACCCGGAGCACGATGGGCTACATGCTAAATCTGAGCTTTTCTCTAACTAAACTTTATCAACCATGCGCTTGGCTCAGCCCGGTTTGAACCCTGCTTTGCTCCCGGTGCCAGAGATGCTGCTCTCCTGGCTTATTATTTGCATGTGAAAACACAGCAAAATTATGTCTTTATGGTGGTTTTAAATGTGCCTTTTTTTTTTTTTTTTGGCATCCTTGGCTATGTCTCCGATCTCTGCTGCTCATTATTGCCAGAGCTTTAGTTTGTGCATTACAGTCACTACAGTGCCAGTGTCCTGCTGACTGGGGAAGGGAACCGCTGTATGTTTAAGATTTTTTTCCCCATTGTCATGTAAAGCAGAGAAATTGGCAGCTGAAGTGCCAGTGCTGCAGCTATAACCTTCCAAAAAGTTGCTCTTTGTAAGTCCTTCTGCCATGAGAAGTCATTTTAAAGGAGGTTTTTCTTTTACTTGACTTGTACTCACCGTGTGAGAGGAGGGAGGCAGGCGCTGGCAGGTGACTGAAGGCTCCATGTGAACAGTGAGTGCTGCGACAGGAACACACACAACACACAAACCCCTGCCCGTTTTCCCTCTGTTCACAGCTCCAGCTGAAAAACTGCCTGGTTGCATTTAGCCTGGAGAGCACTGAGGGTTTGGTTTTGGTTTTTTTTTGTTGTTTTCATGATATGGAATAGGAAAAGCCTAAAACTCAGAGGGCTCAGGGGGATTTTAATGCTTTCTGGGAAACAATTTTGTTTTTAAGGTGTGGACGTTTGCACGGGTGAAGCCTGTTGGTCGTGAGCGTGATCCCCTGTGAAGCTCAGACTCTTCATGGAGACCCTGATTCTCAGGAAAAGGATGAAAAAGTCCCACTTTGCTTTGTAGCTTCAAGGGAGGAAGGACGGGGGAACGTTCCCAGAAGACCTTTTATTCACAGTGAGTGACTTCTCTTGGAGTTTTCTTAGTTTGGTTTGGTTTGTGGTTTTGTTTTGTCCATCACAAATAAGTTCTCCGCCTGTTGTTGTCTTATGGGTTGGAAAAGTGGATCCCAGTGGGGTGTGTGAGGGATGTGGCAGGCAAATCCCAGTGGAAGGGGCTGAGGATGATGATGCAGCTCCTGGGGCTGCACTGCCAGTGCCGGGGTGGGATCAGCTCTGCCACCCCCTACACAGAGGGAATGGGCTGCATCTCCTGCACCTCCAGCCTCTCCAGCCTGATTCCTTAACACTGGGGATGGCGTGTGGAATGAGCTGGAAGGATGCGAGTCACTCCTTTAATGTCCAGGCTGCTGCTGTGGTTTCCGTTGAGCACCAGGCAAAGGTTTGAGGTGGTCAGACCTGGTGTGTATAACCCTGAGCTCCTTTTCCTCACGGCAGGTGCCTCTGGCTGCTCCCACCACCAGTTACCCCCAGCCAGAGTGGCCAGTGGCCCTGGGGCTGCCCAGCCCCACAGCCGCCGTGCCCTCCCGGAGGTGCTGAGCAGCCTTTATAAATATATATATTTACATATTCATGTTTATTTATATAAAGCGCCTATCACCGTATTGATAAACATTCTTTGGAACCACTCTGATGGCAGAGGTAAGAACAGGAGTCAGCCTGTTGGTACCTTTGGTACCTCAGCGCTTCTGTTTCCAACCAATTATTAAAAAAAAAAGAAAAAAAAAAAAAAGCCTCGCTCCAGGATGTCCCTCCAAGCAGCGAGTCAAGGGGTTTAAAACTGCGGGGCTGGAAAAGAATGGGAACAACCTGCTGCTCTTCCCCTGCAGCACTGCGCTTCATGCACTGCCCGGGCTTGAGACAGAACGTTACAGCTGGGGCACTAACGAGCCGATTCTCTCATTAGTGTGATTGCAGTGAGGGTTTGTGTCACCTGGTCCTGCCTTTTGCCGCCCAGCAGCAGGATCTCGCAGATTTGCTGTTTCACCGCTGCTTGGTTTGGGGGCTGGATGCGAGAGAGACATTGGGATGGACATCAGGGCGTCCAAATTCATACCCCCAGCTCCGGCTGTGATTTATCCCCCGCCTCGGGCACTTACAGAGAGTCCCTCTCTCCTCATCCACCCCCGGAGAATCCAGCCCTGCTCATCCCGCAAAGCACCGGGAGCAGGGAGGGAGGTGGGGACAAGCAGGAATCGCTGTGTCAAAGCTCGTCACTCTTACTGTGGTTAATAATTAGGACTTTTTCTTTTCTTTCTTTTTTTTTTTTTTAATTGTGCTTCAGCATTTTTAATATGTAGTCACTTAAATGAGGCACACGCCCTTCTGGGCAATTATTTGTAATTGTTCCCTGTGAGTTCTTGAACAAAACACTCTTTATTAGTACTCAAAGCTTCCCAAAGCATTTCAGATCTGCTAGAGATACTTTATTCAGCAGGCTGCACCACACGCTAGCCCATTAATTAAATTTGCTAGATAGGATAATTTATTAGAAGAATATACTCAATATGTTCTTTAAAATGTAGGGTTGGCCCGTGCTTTCTGTTGTGTAATACCCAGCTCTGCTGTTTGCTGTTTACGTTTGGGGATTAAAATGAGTCTTTGCATTTAGATTCAAATGAACATCTGAACAAAATGATGGGGTTTGTGGCAGATGACCCTGCTGAAACCCTACCGGCCTGCCGTGGGGCTTTGCAGAGCCTGAGGTCTCTGGGAAGGAGGAAGGTGCTGCTGAAGGATGTGAGAGCGATGGGGAATGGTGGGAATGTTGGGGCTGGGCTGGGGTTTGGAGGAAAAGCCTCTGCTCGGACGGTGGACGGGAGGGCAGCCCCACAGCCAGGCTTTGATTTACACACCGTGCACTTTCTGTGCTCCAGAGCCCCTCGGAATGCAGTCCTGGATGATACTGTAGGGCCCAAAAGGAACTTGCACATCTATTAAAAAAGGGGGGGAAAAAAATCAGCTTTATTTTCTGTGTTTGAACAATGAAGCCATATGTGTTTCTTCTCATTAAACCCAATTTTTTTTTTTTTTTTAAGGAACTCCGCCGCAGAAACAAGCATGGAAGCCGACATAATTAAAGGCTTCTTTTTCCCCAGCCGTGGTCCTCTGGTCTTTGAAGAGCTCGGGAATCCCTGAGGAATGCTCTGAACTCTGCAATATTTTGATAGCTGCAATAACATAATCAAAAGATGCTTTCATGAAGAGAGCACCTTGTGTGAATTGAGGCTGCCCCCTCTCCCCCCGCCGATCGCCGCTTTAATGGGGTCCAGAGCTCCGGCGCAGATGGGTAAGTCGTATTTTCTGCCTGTGCTTCTCCAGGGAGGCTGCCTCGCACCTTTCTGGAGTGCTTTTTTGGGAAAGAGCCGGAGCGTTTTCCTGCGTCCCCCCTCGGCTGGGAGCCCGGCTGGCAGCCGGGGGGTGACGGGGGGAGCGGGGGCTGAGCCCACCCTCCCCAGCCTGAGCTCTGCTGCCCTTCAAATTACCGCACACAGCAATCCTCTTCTGCTTGAGAGCCCGCCAGGTTGTTATTCATCCTGAAATCCTCATTAAAACCCTTTAATTTCTCCCTTTCGTTAGCTAACTGGCTCATCTGTTTGCACGAATCCTTCTCGCTGGGCCCAAGCCATTGAAATCCTGATTTTTTTCTTTCTTCCCCCTGGTTGTCTCCTGGAGCTGCAGCCCCATGCGTGTCCGCTCCACCTGAGTTTTGGCAGCGGGGGCTGTTTGGAACGAGGAAATTGGGGCATTTCTTTAATCATTAAGCTGGAATCATTAAGCTTTAATCAGGCCAAATTAGGGTTTCGGATCCCGCCGCCTCGCACCAGTCGCTAATTGTATGAATCCAGTCACTCTTGAAGCAGAGCTGTCCCGGGGTCTGTCCTCCCCGGACAGAGGGCAGTGGGCACGGTGCCACTGATGTCCCCCCGTGCCAGGACCCCATGGCCCTGGTGGCTGCGATGCTTTTGAGCCTTCTGGCCACTGCCAGCATGTCCCTGGGGGGAAACAGGGTTGGTCCATGGGGACCAGCCCCCCCCCCCAGGGCATCGGGACGGTGCCAGGGCCACCGGTGGGACGGCTGGTCCTGCAGCTCCATCCCAACCCCTCCGCCACCTTTCCTCCCACCCTGAGGGGGTGAGGAGGTTGGGTTTGCACCCGTGAAAGCTCTTTCCCTCCCCTCTGCTCCCTCTCTGCTCCTCACTGCTCTTCCTCGGGTGCCTCCTGGCAGGAGGGGGAGCGGCGATGCATGGTGGCATCTGTGCCAGTCGTTTCTGCTCCGGCTGGTTCATCACCTCTTGTCTCCCATAAAAGCAGCTATTCACAATATAATGTGAATGAATTCTCATTAAAGCCTGCTAAATTACTCCGAGACAAAGCAAGGCGCCAGCGCGGGGTCTGCTTTGCCAATTCTTCACGGCGTGTTTAATTTACCGCAGAGCCCTTGCCTTCCAGATTTCGGAGGGCGCTGCTCCCCGGGCTGGCAGAGTGGGGGGGATGGCAGCCCCCCTGTGCCCACAGCACCCGGATAGGAGAGGGAACCCCAAAAACCAACAGCCCTTGCCCCACGTGTGGCTTTTGCTGGCCCACGCTTCGCGTTTGCTCGCCCATCGGTGCGGGCAGGACCAGGGCTGGGTGAGACCCGCTGAACCACAGCTCCTGTGGTTGTCACCCCAAAGGGCATGTTCTGCTGGTGGCTGCACCAACCGTCCAGGCCAAAAGTGAGCTGTGGAATTCCGTGGCAGTAAAAGAGCAGAATTCACATTGCTGGTAGAATTTCACAGGATTTACCCCCCTTTTTTTATTTTTATTAAGAAGCACGTATTTCCCCACGCTTCCTGAGGTCCCCGCAGCTCAGCTGGCTGCGCTGACTCCCCTCCCACTCACACGTTTGTACCCAGACAACGCACGTGAGAGGAGGCAGGGCTGGTTTTGCCCCGATAACGATTCCCCAGGGCAGCTTATGCGGCTTGGGGGGAAAAATAGCGGGGCTGCAGAGTTCCTAAGTGCTTCCCCAAACCACCTGAATCTCAGCCCATCTGAAAGCTGGCTTTTCTCAGCAGCCATTGCCCCAGAGGTGATGTTTTGGAGACTCCATCACAAACCTGGGATGGCCAACGCCTTTGTGATGGTGGTGAAGGGGGAGAACCTCTTTGTGCGGAGCAAACCCCGGGCAGGGGTGGGAGCGTGGCTGGGGAAGGGGTGGGAGATGGGTGGTGGCACCAGCCACTTGCTGGCTGCCAGGTGGTGCCCACGCTTGGTGGCCACTGGTTCCCATGTGCCTGGGATGCCTGACTCCGGTGGGTGACCTGTGGAAGGGAAAGCTCTTTGATGAAGAAGTGAGATTTTGGGGTGCGTTTGGGCTTTTCAGAGACAGGACTGCGGGACTCAGCACCAACGAGCACATTTTGGTTGTTGCCAGCGTGTGTGGTGTCAGGAGACCCTGAGGCTCCACCGGCTGCTGCCTCGGAGGCGCCGGAGCCATCGATGCTCAAGGTTTTGCTGTGGGTCTGTCTCGGACTTTAAGCCATGACTTTGTGTGATGGTTTATCCCCTGGTGAGGTTTGGGACTGGTACCCAAGGGGTATCGATGCCCTTCAGCTGGGCATCCCCCACCCTAAAGCCCCACATGGTGAAGCCACGTGGCCAAAGGTACCCGAATTCAGGCTGCCCAAGGCAGGGCGGACACCAACCCCCTCCATCCCCATCCCGGCTCACCCACCCGGCTGTTGTGGGTTCTCCCACATGGCTTGGCACGGGGCCGCGGCACGGTACCGCCGGGTTTGCATTATACCCTCTGATTACAAAACCCTCAGCGTTCCTCGGGATTGTTTCGCCTGTTATCATTTTTCCCACAATGCGCCTGCATGATCCTCTCTCAGGCTTAACCACATGGCAACCACATCACATAATGCAACTTCTGTTCTGAGATTATTC
>NW_015090969.1:1678400-1701912 GCF_001431845.1 Calidris pugnax | reverse complement strand
TTTTTTCCCCCCCCCCCCCCCCGCCTATTGTTGCTTTGCCAAGTTTTTCTTCTAATTCTGAGAAGCTGAATGTAAAAGAGCAGTGTCTCCGGTGCAAGGACATGCTTAGGAGGCAGCGTGAGCAAATCAACTCGACAAGTGTGTTCACAGGAGTCAAACTGGGGGGGAGCTGTGAAAAAGCAAAACAAAAGCCCCTCCAAATGTCTATTTTTATTTTATTTCATTTTCTGGAATGTCTCATCACATGAAATAACAATGCATCCCGGCGCAGAGACTGCAGACAGGCTCCAGTGAAAGGGCAGCTGAGGAAAAGATTGTTTTATAAGTAGGTTTTTATATGCAATCTATCACAAATGCCAGTTCCCAGCAGAACGGGATAAACAACACCAAAAAAAAAAAAAGAAAGAAAGGGGGTTGCAGTATCTGGGATGTGTGTTTGCTGCTGGAGGGGAGCAGGCTGCCCGGGTCCCCTGGCAGCGTGGGGGATGCTGCGTGGTGGAGAGGTGGGCACCGCTCGGGTACCATCCCGGATCCAGGTCCCGCTTCCCGGGGGGATGCCAATGGCTGGGAGCTGGTCCAGGGGAGAGGGAGAGCGAACGGGGTCTGGGCAGAGTGATGGGTGAGGGAAGATGGAAAGAAAGGAGGTTGTTCATTCTGGAAAGCAGAAGATGGTGGGAGGAGGGAGGACATTCTCAGTCCCTTTGGGGTCTGTGGTCCAGAGGAAGGGGCTGGCACGGTTCCTGTGCCCTGGGACACCAGGAGCTGCCGCAGCCGAGCCCTGGCCTTGGCACTGCAAAACCACCACATCCAGGCCCCACCAGTCTGACAAGCACTGGGACGATGGGGGAGTGCACCAAAACCCCAGTGTTCCTGCCCAAAGTCTCCCGTCTGTGGCAGCCACCGAGGCGGTGCCCAGGGGGCTTCGTGGCACCGTTTCTGGTGTAAGAACTCACAAAGGGTGAAAACCAGTGAGGATTTCAGCCCTGCCTCCACTCTAGCTGAATATTTTACCTAAAATTAGCGCTTTCTAATTAATTTCCCTGGGAGCAGGCAGCCGACGCGCTGGTGTTTCACACGAGTGCCTTTGACGGGCAGGCGCGGGGGATGCGGCCGGGGGGGCCCTCCAGGGCAGGGGGTGGAGGGGACGGCTGGTGTTTTCGGGGAAGAACGTTTCAATCTGGGGTTTTTGCTTAGATTTGGGGTTTAATAATTGTGACCGTGCACGAGCTGGCGCTACACATCCCGGCCCAGGCCTCCTGCAGGAGAGGAGGCACCGGCAGATGCACCGGGCGCTCGCCGGCATCCGGGATGGAGAGGGACCATCATTCCCCAAACACCTTCCAACACAAAGACCCTTTTTTGTTCCTGTTGCTTTTCCTTTACAGCTGCTGGAAGCTGGGTTTGCTTAGGGCCGAGAATTTCCACTTGGTATCTTTTTCCTTACAAAACCACCCCACCACCTTCGGTTTTTTTCCTTCATTTCTGTGTCTTTTATTTCTTGAGTCATCACTGGCCAGTTTAGCATAAGAAATGAAATTAATTCTCATGCTCAGGCTGCGAATGTAAATTCGTTTATTAATAATTTAAATGGATTTATTTATGCAGTTTGATATTTTTCAGGTTCAGGGAAGCAATTCATTTTTCTCGCGTTGATGATCAACAGACGCTGTCATTAAGGTCTTCTCCCCACCACCCCCCCCCATCCTCCTCTTCCGTCTCAGCCCCTTAAACAGATAAAAGATGGGAGCCTGCTGGTCTCGGTGGGCTCCCAGGGAGGCTTTCCATGAACCAACTTAGGTAAATAATTAATTCAACGTTATCTTCTATCTGCTTTGGACATTTCCTCCCCGGAAAAAGGATGGATTTCTCCTTCCAAATATTTCCAGTCACTGCCATAGGAGGGGATCCTGCCAGATGCACTGAGCCTCCGAGGAGAGCGGCAGCATCTCCCCACCACCCCGGGGAGGCCGGGGGAGATCCTGTGGGAAGTGTTGGTGTGTTACTGGCAGCCCCAGCACTGTGCTCCTCCCCACCTCGGGGTGCCCGGCGAAGCGGCCCCACGGGATGCGGCGGAATATTTTAAGCAAGAGTCATGTGTATTTACTCGGAATTAGACGTTCCCCAAAACGAAACCCTCCGTCTGACAACCCACAGGCTTTGAGGCCGCAGCCCAAACCCACCTCCTGACAGCTTTTGGCACCTGGTTTTCATCTGTGTGAAGGGTCCACCCAGCCCCCGGGGCAGGGATACCGCAAAACCCTGGGAATGTTTGAAATTTAGATCCGCTTCCTTGTGGTTTGGACCCCTCGGAGATGCACTGAGCTTTCTACCAGTCTGGATTTGCTTTTCCTCTTCCGTGAGATGAAGTCCCTCTGCAGAACCCTTCAGACTCGTGCGAGTCCCTCCTGACCGCGCGCTGCGTTACAAATCTGAAGCGCTATTTCAAAGACTCGCCATTTTTTTGCCCCAAACCCTCGAGCAAACCTGATTACATCAATGTGTGGCCCTCAAGTCAGAAGGAAAGCTTGGTCTTTGCTCACTGAAGCAGGGGGGGATGTGCCCCACGCTGGAGGTTTCCCTTTCATCCCAGCCTTGTCAGAGCCACAGAGGACACAAGCTCGGCCGAACCGCGGCACCCCCCAAACCCTCGAGCAAACCTGATTACATCAATGTGTGGCCCTCAAGTCAGAAGGAAAGCTTGGTCTTTGCTCACTGAAGCAGGGGGGGATGTGCCCCACGCTGGAGGTTTCCCTTTCATCCCAGCCTTGTCAGAGCCACAGAGGACGTGAGCTCGGCCGAACCGCGGCACTGGCGAAGCACCGGCTCGGCCGCGTGGCAGCTCCTCTGCCATCCCCCTTCTGCTCCCTTCTGCAAAGCCTTAGCATTTCTCTTTTATCTCTCTCTTGCGGGCTTCAAAGATGCCGTGAAGCCGAGTCCTACCTTCCTGCAGATGGGGATTAACCAGCTTCGTGCTTCCTGCACTCGTCCTGCAGAACTGGAATTGATTTATTTTGGTTTCAGCAGCAGCTACACAGCAGTTCCTGGACGGATGCAAAACCAGGCTTCTCAGAGGCTTTTTAGCTCAGAGGGCGACGCCACCACCTTTGGCTTTTGATGGCAGGAGCCTATGCAAATCCAAGCCCTCTCCTCCTGCATGGCCTGTTCTCGCGGGCAGGAAGCGGCGGGAAGTTTTGCAGGAGCCTTTCTGTTGGAAAACTCCCCAAAATCTCCCGGGGTGCTGGGGCACGGGCGTGCGACTAGGGCTCCTCAAAGGAGCTGCTCCCCCAGCGCCGGCGGTGGGAGCCATCGGTCCCGGGAGGTGGTTGGCAGGAGATGAAGGTTATCTGCCTCGCACGGGCGGTCTCACCAGCGCAGCCGGCTCCATCCCAGAGGAGATGGGTCCTGCCTCCATCCCGGGGAGCCAGGAACGGGGCCAGCGGAGAGGGCAGGGGCGCAGGGAGGGGACGGTGCCAGCACCCGATGGCACACGGTGGCAGTTGTCCCGCCGACGATAAGCAAGAGAAAGCCACAGCTTCACGAGATGACAACACTCGTGTTTCTTGGATCACAAGCCCGATCTGTCAATTAGCAGACGGAGTATCGGCTCCACACGCCATCCCCAGAATAGCAGCAGCGAAGTGTTGAAGCCTCTATTAAATTTATTTTAAACCACGCAAACTGAGACATGTGGCTGTTCACGTTACTGCAGCGCGGCAGGACGCCCTGCCTGGCTTCCCCCTGGATTATTTTTGTCCCTGTGTGCAGTTTTGAGCAGAGTACCCAGTATTGCAGATCAGGCCAAGAGTCTGTGTAACCCCAGCGCTGCCTCTGAGAGCGAGAACGGGTGTAAGATACAGGGGATGGCCTCTGGTGTCCCGGAGAGTCTGTGTAACCCCAGCGCTGCCTCTGAGAGCGAGAACGGGTGTAAGATACGGGGGATGGCCTCTGGTGTCCCAGCTCTTCTTCTCTCTTCTCTTCTCTTCTCTTCTCTTCTCTTCTCTTCTCTTCTCTTCTCTTTTCTTCTCTTCTCTTCTCTTCTCTTCTCTTTTCTTCTCTTCTCTTCTCTTCTCTTCTCTTTTCTTCTCTTCTCTTCTCTTCTCTTCTCTTTTCTTCTCTTCTCTTCTCTTCTCTTCTCTTTTCTTCTCTTCTCTTCTCTTCTCTTCTCTTTTCTTCTCTTCTCTTCTCTTCTCTTCTCTTTTCTTCTCTTCTCTTCTCTTCTCTTCTCTTTTCTTCTCTTCTCTTCTCTTCTCTTCTCCTCGACCAGTTGGCTCTTTGCATAATTTCAATTAGGTTTGATGATTAATTGCCCAACTGCAGGATCTCACACAATGGACTGAATCGATTGAAAGCACGGTAATTCATGGAGGAGGGGGGGAAGGAAAATGCTTTTAAATGTGATTTTGCAGCAGATAATGCTCCTTGCGAAGGATTCCAGGTGATACCAGGGATGTAGAACACCCTGGTTATGCAGAGAGCTTTCCCAGCCGGGCTCTGGGCTGCGTCTCAGACACCTCTGACTTCACCTGCAGCCTTTGCCTCTCGCTCGGATCCTCTCCTGGGGTGCAGAGCCCCGGGGGGAGTGTGGTTGGTGTGGGGCAGAGCTGTGGGGCAGAGCTGTGGGGCTGGCCAGGGCCGTGCTCAGGGGGACAGTGATGAGAAGCTGCCCAAGAGAGGGCTGCCCAAGGCCCCAGCCAGGGTCTCTACAGGTTCCTTTCCACTTTTTTCAAAGAAAAGCTATTTTTTTCAATTGTTTTTAAGGCAAGTGGTGCTGATGGGAAGCTGATCTTCGCAGTGTATTTCTCTGGTGGGTTCGGTTTTTGAGGGAGAGGATGGACACTCGTGTGCTGGTTGGAGCCATCCCGAGCTCAGGCAGGATGCAGCTCAAGAGCTTGCAGCTCTTGCAAGAAAATAAAAGTTGCTTTTGAAAGGAATGGAGATGGTTTCTGGAGGTGTACCGACAAAGGCCGGGGATGTTTTCAGTGATATTTCTTATTTTTAAACATGCATTTGGAGGAAAAGCAGATCAGGCTACAGGACCCTGTGGGAGAGGGGTGAGGAGACCCCATGGACCCACCGGCAGCGGGGCTGTGGGGGTGCCCGGGACCCCCCGATCCGCCTGGGCTCCCCTTCTCCACCCAGTAAAAAAGCCCCTTTCCTAATTTATTGGTTTTTCTTGCTGGCAAGTGGAGGAATGGAGGGCAGCGCTGCACAGCCCGCCTGCGAGCCCGGCTTCCCGGGAACACGGCGGAAGGACATTGATTTATGATCAAAAGGGAAAAAGCAAAGCAGAATAAAAAGAATACTTAAGACTTAAAAACAGGGAAATCTCGTTTCTTCCTGTGTAGGTGTTACCTGGGAATCTTTCATGTTAAACTTAAATGGAATTAAGAATGAGGGGAAAATCGCCCTGGGACCAGCGTGATCCTTGTAGCCCTCTATTAAAATTAATCCAGGCATTGATCTGTACAATTTATTAATAGCCGGGTGTGGGGAGAGGAGCCGGGTGACAAACAGCCCCAGCCCCGGCTCGGGCACGGTGGCCACAGCAGGTCCCTGGCCCTGTTGTCCCCTCGCCGCCCGGTGATTTTATAATTGGTCTGAGTCGTTACCATCCAAACCCCGCAGAACCAATTAGCCATCGTCCTCCCTGACCTGGGCTTTCTGTGGCGGGGGGGTGGGGAGAGGGGGGAAACTAAGGACTTAAAACGAAAAACCAAGAGCAAAGACCTAAATCTTTTTGGCTGCCTGATTAATAATCCTGTCAGGCCTATCACAGGCACTAAACAGTAATGCTGGTTGCAGCTGAATTTTTTATACTTTCTATTAATCTTTAATGATAGCTTGGTCACCTAGTCTCTTTTATCTTGTCAGATAAATGTATGGTTAACAGGATAATGAGATTTCTAAGGCTCTGTTCTAGCTTACAGCCATGCAGTGCATGGGGTGACCCCTGCCCCTGCCGGGGAGCGGAGCGGAGGTGATGGTAATTGCTGGATGTGCTGTGAATGTATTGGAAGCTGATGGATGGTTTAAACTTTGATTTGAGGTCAGGAGGTCCCTCGGCTCTGGAAGGCAACTGTGGTTTTATTACTTGCAGGATCTGATGGGGATGTAATTAGATTTAGCTATTGCTTTATTAATAAGTAATTGTTCCTACTATTGCTTTGGGTTAGCAAATATATTCCGCTGATAATTTAGGGCATTGATATGGCTTTATTTATTAATAAATGGGAATGTATATTTTTGCCTGTAGCAAAGACTAGTGCAGAACTCTGTCTGGCCACTTCTCCCGGAGTGAAAGATTTGTTCTTTATTAATTCAATAATTAACCTAATTCTGGGAACTCAGCTCTGCCCTGGAAAGGGAGCGGGTGCCGGCCGGAGTTGTGGGGCCCTGTGTGAAATGCGGGGTGCTCACAGGATGGCACCTGGGGACAGGGACCTCGGGGGGAGGCTGGGATCCCCCTGGGTACCCCGTGCCACCCTGACTCCCCGGGGCTGGGAGAGACCCTGGGGCTGGTGGATTTGCCAGGGAGGACCGATGCCAGCGTCGTCGTGAGCATCCAAGTTTGCTCATGGAGTTGGGTCTGGGCCCTCAGAGCCCCCCCTGCACCCCTCGCTTGCCCACCACCTTGCTGAGGGTGCTGTCCCCTCCCCATCCCTCCCTGTCACCCCTCGAGGTGCAGGTGAAGCCACCACCACAGGGAGGGACCCCCAAGCCCCCTCCCCATCCCTGAGCATCCACAGTGTCGGAGCCCCTGGGTTTGCAGCCGGTGGTGGGATGTGCCTTGGGGTGGTTTCTGCTGGGTGCCTTTTCCTGCCCTTTTTTACCAATTCTTTTCTTTCCCAGGAAGCTGGTGCTTGGGGGGGAGGTACCAGCAAGGTGCTGAGCCCCCTGCCCAGCCTGGTTCCCAAAGGGCTCAGCAGGGACCCCCCCGGAGCCCAGTGCTCCCCGCTCGCAGCCGGAGCAGGGTGCCTGATTTTCGGTAGCGGGATGGCTTTTTGTTGCTTTGCTGCTCAAAGGAAGCTCCTTGCATTAATTATGTTACCGTGTAGAAAGCTCTGGCCTGTCATATACTTTTTTTTTTTTTTCCTCTTTTTTTTTTTTTTTAGCTCTGTTTTTCATAAAGTGGTCCTAAAATGACACGGAAAGCAGCTGCTTAAGCAATTGTGCCAATTAATGGGTCTCTGAAATTAAAACGCCTACACAGTCTAGATGAGATTTCTCCAGGAGGGAATTCAGCAATTGTCTTCATGATAATCAGGCTTGACTTGTCTTAGCACACATTAATAAAAAAGCAAATGCATTCAAAGAGATGCCCTTTAGTGGAGAATATCCACAATATAGTAATGAGTCTCCAAAAAAAAAAGGAGGGGGGGGGGGAGAGAGGAGGGATGCTGAGCTGGCTCCAGCCTTTCCTTGGGGGAGGGAGACTTGTAATTCATGTCATGGACTCGCTGGATTCTCTCGCTGCAGCTGCTGGATGTAAATCTCCACGTTGTGCCCCAGCAGAGCAGTGACCTCGGCTGAACGGAAAGGTCAATGTGGGGTCTGGACCCACGATGGGGGCACCAGGGGCTGTGGGGACTCCCTGGCCCACGAGGGATGGGGATGGGGACTCGAACAGGGGATGCAGGGAGCAGTGAAATGTCCAACTCATTATTGTCCCCCCGGTAATGATGCCCCTGGTAATGGTCCTGCCGTAGGGGATGGTGAGGGGTCAGGGCAGGCTGGTCCCATGGGAGCTGCTGCTTGTGCCCCACAGCAGATTGCCCTGGGGTTTGTCCATCCCGTCAGGGAGGGACAGGAGGACAGGGGGATGGCACCGTGACCGAGAGGCTCTGCACAGTGCTGGCCACGCTGGCCTGGTGGCTGGCTCTGGCTGGTGTCGGACTGGCCGTGCTCCGTGGCCAGCGTGGCAGGGGACAAGGATGGGCAGGATGGGCCGTGCCAGTGGGTCGCACTGGAGGACGATGTCCTGCCATCGCCTCGTCCTCCTCCCCTCCAGCCCTTTGGCTTCTGCTCCTCAGTCCTGGCACGGCAAGGTCAGGGCTGCCGTCAGCATCCCGGGCACAGCCACCGGCTGGGAGAGCTGCTCCCTGCGCCGGGTCTTCTGCAAGAGGGCCCTGCAGGGGATGTTGTAGGTCAAGTGCAGATCTGCAGCTGAGTGACAAGGGGTTCTGCTCCAGCTGTAGGAGCTGAACATCACGGCTGCGGTACCCTCTCGGGGGTTTTCTGGCGTTTCTCCTCGCCGCTGGAGGAGCTCGTGGCTCAGCCACAGAAACCTGACGGTGGGGTAGGGCACGATGGTGAAGCGGTGGCTGGTTGTGGAAGAAGAGCTCTCCCCTCCATTTGACTCTTGACTTTTTTTTTCTGCTGAAGATGGAAGAAAAGAGATACCTGGGCTCCTCAGTGGCCATTCCTGCGAAGCACGATGGTGATGCTGGTTGTGTTTGAGGAGGAAGGGACAGGCAGGGACAGGCGTGTGGCACAGGCCGACACGGAGCGTGGCTCATGAGCGTGGCTCATTCAGGAGCCCAAATCCCCGGGAGCTGCTGGCCTGACAGCACGATTCCTACACGTGGCGGATGGTCGGCTCGCCCAGAGCCTGGAAGAATTGGGTCCCTTCTCGGCTCCGCTCGGCTGCATCCCCTCGGATGCTAAGGTGCCCTGGGGAGAGGACGGGTCCCGTTGCCATGCCCTGAAGGGGTGGGGGGTGCTTTTGCTGTTACCATTCCCCTCAGGCGCGGGAAGGGAAACGTTGTGAGCGGCGCGAGGTGTTTATTTTCCAAGTTAAAAGCAATAATAAACTCCGTTATTGCAGCAGCGTTCCCGGCGCTGTCCCAGGAGTGTGTGTGATGGCTGTGACAGTCCCAGGCTTTTTGAGGCAGAAAATGCCTTCCTGGCGAGGTGCTGGCACTAACGGCAGCGGCACTAACGATCCTGTGTGATGGCGGGCAGCCCAGGCGGGAGGGGAGGCTGCGTCGCTGCTGCTGCTGCTCTGGTCCTGGCTCCCCAGAGGGTGTCCCCGTGGGTCGGGGTGTTTGGGGGTGTCACGGTGGAGGCACAGGCTCGGGCAAGACCAGACCCCTGGGAAACGCACACCGACGGAGTTTGTGTTCCCTGTTCACAGACACACACCACATGCAAAGAACTGGGAGGTCATGCAAAGGAGAGAAGCAGCCCATTGGAGGTGACAGAGGAGCGGTGGCAGCACCACAGCCAGGTGGCATGTCCCCAGCAGGGACTGTGAATGTCCCCGTCCTTGGGGAAGGGCCATCAGGTCACTCCCCGATGCTTGGAGCAGCTGTGATGGAGAGAGGGTGGCCGTCAATGAGCCCATGGCTGGAGCTGAGCATCCCCACGGGAGGCTGGGGAGGGCAGGCTTAGGGGTTTTCTTCCACTTTAGCCCTTTGCTGTGGGGCTTAGGGCAGGATGGTCAAGGGGGGGCAGGCTGGGGGGACCCCAGAAGCAGGGATGCACACTGCCATCCCACCAGGACAAAGGGGTGTGGGGTGAAGCTGCTTCTGCACTTATCTGGCCCGGAGGGAGGGATCTGATCTCACAGCAGAAGGTGATGAACTCCCCACATCCCTCCCCAGAGCATCTTTACGCTATTTATGGAAACAGGGACTTGCATCAGTGTTAAGTGGCCACCCCATTTTTCCCCAGTGTAGACAGGGTTTGGTGGCATAAATTAAACCATTCAGCCCTACCCCACGATGCTGGACGGGGTTATTTTATCCAAGAGAATCATCCAAATGACAAGGCAAACACCAGGCATCCACACAGGGTGTCCGGGCACCATCCTGGCAGGGACCATTGCTGGGGAGAACCTGTGGTTGCTGTGCAGGGAGCATCACTGTGCAGCCTGTGCTGCTACCCGAGGAGCATGTGCAATTATCCCCGCGTTAGGCACCTCCTCTCCTTCCCCTCTTAATTAACTGCTCTGGTGGTGGAGCTCTGTTTATGTTTGTTTGGCGGCTGCAGCCTCCTGACAGTTTGTCTGGAAAAGTCTTTTTTTTTTTTTTTTTTTTCGCTTCCCCTTCCTTGTTATTTTCATTTCAAAAATTTAAGAGGCTTTAAAAACAAAAGTATTTAGAGCAAACACGATCTTTCTGTATGCAAAATTGATGAAAGAAAAAGACTTACAGCTCTAAAATCCACCGCTGCTGCTTATATAGGAAAGCAAGCCCTTGAGTGGCCGTACAACTAATTAGAGGGGGACTGGTGTTAGTGGCTGCTGCGCTGGAGCTGGTGCCAGGCTCCCTGTGGCCGTGCTCTGGCTGCCCCATCCCTTGTTGTCCCATCCCTTGTTGTCCCATCCCTTGTTGTCCCACCCCTTGTTGTCCCATCCCTTGTTGTCCCCTGGGGCCACCCCGAGGTGCTCCCTCTGCCCCCACCCCAGCCTGGCTCTCCCCGGGGGTCACCCCCGCAGCCCCTCGGGCACCCAGGAGCAGGGGGGACCCCACAAAACAGCCCTTGTTTTTGTTTTAATCCTCGGCAGTGTTTTAGATTTTCAGATCCAGCCCGGTTTGAGCAAATATTTTGATTGCGAGTAAGTGAGAACATAACAAACGCTGTTCAGACAAAAGCAACACATTCACTATTAGTTTTAGACAATTTGTCCTAATATTGTTTTGAATCATGCATTTATTCCCCCATAAAGATTTGATTACTTTGCTTGTTTCATTAATCTTTATTTGTTTAATCATCTGCTAAATCTGTTTAATCATTGGTTTAAGTGGAAAGATTACATGAAGATATTCAATGCTGGGTGCCAGAGCTGCCCTGACATCTCGCCCAGGGCGCTCTCACCCTGCCATTTCTTGCCCAAAATCCTTGTTTTTTGGGCAGTGAGAGCCCGGGCTCTCACCCGCTGGGGTTTTCCCCAGTTGTCCCTTGTTTCCCAGCTCTCCACCAGTGGTGGAACCAAGGCAGGAAACCCTCCCAGCCCGTCTCTGCTGGGATGCAGACATTTCCTGGGGCTGGGACGATGCGCTGGATGCGGCTGCCCAGGGGGGGCAGGAGCCGGGAAGGGGGGTCCCCATCCTGGACCATCCCTGTTCCTGTGACATGAGGTCAGTTCCCCTGGGAAGCAGAGGTGCTGCTGGAGATGGGCACCAGCATCACCCTTACAGGCAACATCAGGGGAATTTTAGACTTTGGGGGCAGAAACGGGCAATCGTGGCTGCAGCACCTGGGGGTTAACGCCACCTTTAAGCCTGAAAAGAGGAATAAGTCTCCAGGGAATTTAGGGAAGACACCGGATGCAGTAGTTTAACAGGGATTTTCTTTTATTCCCTGGCTTCTCCCCACCCTCAGCCAGCTCTCCAGCCGCCCGTCCCGCTCCGCTCTGCCCCTGCCCGAGGGGAAGGGATTAATATTTCATCTGAGGGCCGTGTTTTCCCTCGCAGAGGCTGGGTAAGAAAACGTGCAATATTTCACCCCGCTCCCGTGTTTGTCTGCTCCTGTAATCAGCGGCCTCAATCACGGGGGCGATATTTTATGAATTAATAAAAAAAAGATCATGGAGGGTCCGGCGGGACCCGGGGAGAGAGGCGGGCGGCAGAATTTTAATGAGCACGGTGGGGAATTTCAGCCCCAACAGCTTTGCTGGGGGGAGGAAATTTTCTTTTTTTCTTTCTTTTTTTTTTGCCTTTTCCCCCTCTTTTTCCCCCTCCCCAGCATCCCGGCGGGGGCCCACGGTCCGGCCTACCCCTGGGCCGGGAGGGGGTGGCCACCCACAGGGCAAGGCCGTACCCGCCTCGGTGCTAATTGCACCCCCCCTCCCCGACCCGGCAATTTGTGGCGTGCACCGGGCGCTGGCGGATCTTTTATGGCAGATCTTGTACTCATTACTGAATAATTCATCGTTGCATTAATGTCTTCAGATCCCCCCGCGCTCCCGCTCTCTCCTCCTCTCGCTGCTTCGCTCTGCCCACTTGGGAAAACTTTATTATGCCTCGCTCTGACGACAGAGTATACAGATAAAAGATAATTGCTTGGCTTGACTCCCCCATTGATATGAAAATAAGATTTAAATTATTCACTTCAGTTTAAAGGTTAGTTGAAGGTTATTACAGGGGATAAAAAAATCACTCTTCATAACATTTCTGTTGGAGATGAGACAGGTTTGAAAGGCCTAATTTGCACGGCAGGCCGAGGCGGCTTGTTGTGAATAAACCGAGGGACCCTCAAGAGATTTTAATCGCCAAGAAGTCAATTATTTATAAGCAAATTACGCTTAGCTGCTCGGGTATATACAACGCAGTTAGTCATGAATAGGGACAAGATGGAACCTATATAACTTAATATACCTCCCATCGTACAATAGCGAGATCTTTACCCGGTGCTTTCCTGCCTCTAATCCCGGCTGGAATTTAATGAGCGGCTGAATTTCAGAGGGGGGGGAGCCTGATCCTGGCTCCCTTGGACTCCTGTTTATTTTATTCTTCCCCTTCGGTCTCTCAGCTCCCAGCCTCCGTCTCCAGCTCCCTTTTGTGTTGCCGCCTTGTAAATGGAATTAAAGGATTGTAAATTTTCCTGCCGAGCAATAGGTCTTGAAAGCGGGACGTGGCTTTGCCGAGCGACCGGCTTTACCCGGGCTTTCACTTAATGCTCTTTTATGTAGGAAACTATTTTAGCGTCTGGTGCTGGGAGAGTGGCAAATCTCCTGTACGGAGTTAATAATTAATGCCGCGGCGGCTTCTGGAAGCAGGGCCGTATTTCAGCGGTGGGCTCGCCCCGACCGCAGCGCTCTCTATTAATCATCTGCAGCCGCCGCTACGCAAATAAATAGCTCTGGAAAACCGAAATCGCTGCCCACTGTGCAGCGGGATCCCGGGCCCCTGCACACAGAACGCCGCTGCATCAATCACTAATTCTCTGGGCCTACATACGTGTAAAGTATACGTGTAATAGGGAGATTATGTATTCAGGCTTCAAACGTAGGTGCATTAAAAAGACATCTACATCTTCCAGCTGGGTGCCTGCATTAATAGAGGGAAATGCAAATGCGCTTCTCCACCCCGGGGTGAGCATCACTGGGGACAGGAGCCCAGGGCTGGCAGCTTCTTCCCCCCATCTCCATCGGGCTCCATAACCCGCTTTGTGGAGGTGGCCGTGCAGGTACCAACCATCGCCCACCAGTTGATCCTGTGGCAACCACCCCCCGGTACCCAGTAGCCCGAGGGTTGGGGCTCCCGAGGGCTCTCAGGCAGGGTGAGCTGGGCTGGGGCCACCAGGACCATTCACCGCCCAACCCTGCTTTGGTTTATTATTGTTATTCTCCAAAGCTGGACAGTCCAGGCTGAGCATTCACCTCGGGCTGCGATTATTTAAGTTTTGGGGCAACTCCAGCTGAAATAATATATCTCTTTCCTGGAGTGTGTTTAGAGGGAAAAGCGCTCTCTCTTTGCCTCTGCGGTGGTTTGTGATTGCTCCAGCCCCCAGAGCTGTCCCCGGGAAGGGATGCACAGTGCTGGCTTTGCTGGGAAGCGGCCCCATCTGGCCTTTGGACCATTTCCCTCTGGAGAACCCTCCCTCGGGGCAGCAGCTCTGGTGGTGGTGGGGTCCCATGGTCTCTCCTGCTGCAGCAGCTCCGGAGAATTGGTGCTACGTGTGTCCCTTCGGGTGGGCAGGGCATCAAGGTGCTCTAAAGCCTGTGGTTAAATTAAAACTATTCTAGCTAAGAAGACATCAATTCCAGAAATAATTAAAGCCACCGCAACGTGGACGTTGTGTTCCCCGTGTCCCTGTTGGCAACGACCGCGTCGATGGGGGGGTTGCAGCAGTTTTTAGAAAAAGGATGAAATCAAACCCGAAGACACGGCTGGCTGCGAGCTCCAAGGCAGCTTTACCAGCTGCACTTGCTTCACCCGCCCAGCGCAACCCGCTTGGGGACCTCAGAGTTTTTTTATCACCATTTTTTTATATGTAATAACACTGTAAAATATTTGCCGGTCTGCTCCAGTTGCGCTACCGTTTGCCTTGGATGTTCTGCCTGGTGTTGCTTTTTGAAAACGCTGCTGGTTTTCAATGAAATTGCCAAGTTTTGGTGATGGAAAAGGGCGTGGGCAATGCACTGGGCAGCCCTCCTTGGGTCTAGAAGAAATCTTCCTTTCTTTTTTAAAGTAGATTTTGGGTGAGGCTTCCTATTGGGACAGATTTCTGCTCCTATGCACGTTAAAAACACAGACACAGGGATTTCCAGTGAGATTTGAGCCGGAGGAAGCTGCCGGGCAGGGTCGTGTCGTTGGAAGGGGAGATCCCTCTCCCCAAACCCCACCAGCCGAGCACCGGCGCTGCCCTCGCCCTCCTCTTGGAGCCTGGGGATGGGTTGATGGCAGCAGAGCCCTGGGGACACCCCGGGGAGCACCGTCCCCCCTCCACGGGCTGTCCCCTGGCCCCGGGGGGCCGTCACCCCCCAGAGCATCGGCGGGGCTGTGGCTGCAGAAGTGCTGCTCATCAGGCATCTTCCTGCGCAGCGCCGTCAGGAAGCCTGCGAGCTGTCAGCCGGCGTTATTTATGCGTGTATATTTTGTTTGAAATGAGATGTAAGCAAAGCCCATGTGTGCCTCCGATCTCCTTTGTAGCAGAAGAAAGGAAAGAGCGAGGAATATGTTTGCAATCATGTCTGGCCCTTGATTTGTAGCTTTGCTCAGCGCCGGGCCGGGGTCTGGAGCGTACCTGCCTCTGTAGGAAAGCAGGAGCGGAGCTGTTTCTGTATGCACAGAGGTGTCGTGTTCCAGTTAAACCCTTTTACCTTTTATTTAAAATTCACAGAGCCTTGACAGGTAATCTCAGGAGCTGGATCATTATGGCAGCCAAAGCCAACCTGTAGCAAACGACGCCGTGTAAATCCCCTGGCTGGAGGAGCGGGCTTTCCTCTTCTCCCTCCCTTTTCTTTCCACAATTAGTGCTCCAGACCCCAGGGTGACAACCCTCACTCTGCAGCAGGAGGAGGACGGAGCCCAGCGAGAGCACGGGGAGTTGCTGGTGCCTTGGATGGGGATCGAGGGCTGTGCGTGGTCCCTGGGGCTCTGGGGGAGGAAGGAGGAAGGTGAGGAAGACCAGGAAGCCTTCTCCTGCCACTGCCATGGAGTCACCCTGGGGAGCTGGTGGTGGGACATGGGGTCTGGGCTGAGTTTCACCCAAGCACAGCCCTCGGTGGCTGAAAAGTGCTCAGGTAGCCCCACTCAGCCAGCAGGCAGGTACTGGGGGCTCCCCGCTCCCCAGGCTCTGTCCTGCAGGTGGGATTCAGCCCCACATCCCAGGGTGGAGACCACGGAAAGCCTGGAATTGCTCTCCGGGACACCCCATCTGGGTGCTGCACTGGTCCGGAGCCACCATCGGTGCTGCTGGGTCTGACCCGTGCTGGTGGGCAACGCCTGAAAATCTTATCCATGTGTCCAGAGGGAGAGGATGCAAAAACCTGGGTAAGGCCTGAATTGATATGAAAAATCCCCAAAGTCAGGGTCCCACCGAGCATGTCAGCCCTGAGCAAGTTTTGCACAGAATCCTGCTGAGGTGAGTAAATGGGCTGCAAATGATCTTTACTAATACCCCAAATAATAATAGCAGTAAGAATAATAGTAATTTAATAGTAGTAATAGTAGCAGTAGTAATAATAATAATAATAATAATAATAATAATAATAATAATAATAATAATAATAATAATAATAATAATAATAATAATAATAATAATAATAATAATAATAATAATAATGATTATGATGATGCCTGGCTCCCCTGCATCCCCGTCCCTGTCCCCGCAGTGGTGGAAACATGGTGGAGGCTGCGCCTTCGCCCAGCCATTGCAGGGTGCCTGGGCGGGGAGAGATTAGTGAACTAATTGGGTGGAATTGGTGGAGCTGGAATACATATTGATGGGGTTGTCAGGATGATTATATTGCTGAGGGCATGTACGGCTGGGGAGGGAGCGCTTTGATCTCGCAGAAACCATGTTGCCGTCTCCTGTTCTCATTATCGGAGGTGCCTTGGGAGCCTCTTTTAGAGCACCCCGAGATGTCTGCCCCCCCTCCGGGGAGAGAGGGAGTTGGGGGGGGGCTGCTGGGGCAGGAAGGGCTGAGGGGTGAAACGCTGTGGGGACCATTGCTCCGGCAGCAATGGAGCCAAGGCCGGCCAGGAATGGAGGAGATGATGGAGCATCCCGTGCCTGTGCCTGCCCAGCCCTGCTGGGGACGTCCCGTTATCCACGGGGAATTGTCCCTCCCGTTACCTGGGGACACTCCGAGAGGCCTCTCTTTGCGGGCAGAGCGTGCTCTCCTTCCTGCACCATCACCTCCGGCACCGGGGATCAGCTTTCCCCGTGTTAAGTGCCCGTGAAATGAAATACTCATCAGGGGAAAACTCACTGTGGGAGAGTGGAATCGGCGTGCCCCGCGCCAGGCGGCATCTCCCAGCAGTTCTGGGGGAGGAGGAGGAGGTGCCAGCAGCTTTTTTCCCCTCCTGAAACCCCGCTGCCTCGGGGGAGCCTGGAGCAGAAAACACTGCCCAGCTTTTTAGCGCCAGCGACGAGGCTGGGCCCCTCGTGCACTCCCACATTAGCCTTCCCTCCATGTTCAGAGGTATAAAAATCCCTCTTAAATCATTCAGTGGTTCTCTAATGTATTCACAATGTGGACTATAGAACAAGATCTGAAACACTCTTTTTTCCAGTAAGACTATTAAATGGTGACACTTTGACACCAGCAAGAAGTATATGAGATTAAAAAGTAAAAACTGCATAGAAATCTAAGTGCCTTCACATACTGTTAGAATAAAAATTGCTGTTAGGAGCATTAAAATAGAGTACTTGTCAGGAGCGACAGATTCCAGAGACGTGCCTGCTGCTTTCTGTGGCATCAATGCGTGTGGCTCCCTCTTAGGTAAATTACAGAGCGTTTAGAGGAGGCAGAGGATGCACTTGCAGGTGTTGGGGTGGAGGATGAAGGTGCAGGGGGAGGGATGGGCTCCTGAGCTGGGCTGCAGCTTCTCCTCCGGGGGGGTCTCTGCTGGTGAGGGGCTCGTGGGGTCCCGGGGAGGCCGTTTCATCCCCCCGTGACATTTGAAATCCCCTGGAGGCAGCTGGTGGATGAAAGCAGGAAACGGAGGAGCCAGCTTTTCTTGGCACGATTAATCATTTATTAGCTAATCAAGAACACTCGCAGGAGATGAGGAGAGCGAGGGAAGCTCATTTCTAATAGGAATTAGTTAGCTTACGGTTATTTTTCCCCTTTACTCTGCTTTCCCAAAGAACTGATGTTTGCAGAGGTCTGCTTTCCCAGCAGTCACCCCCTCCCTGCTTTTCCAGGGGTCCCCCCACAGCCCGGCTGGGCTGACCCACAAAACCCCTTGGTGCCTGAAATGCACAGCACAGAGCAGCGAGGAGGCAAACCCAGGGGTTACCAGCCTGCTTCAGAGGAAATTTCTGCTATTGCTGGGGCGGGAGTCCTGCCCTGGGTGGCACGAGGGAGTCGCTGTGGGCTCTGGGCTGTGGGAAGCCCCACGGACCCCCAGCTCTGCTATTGCTGGGGCGGGAGTCCTGCCCTGGGTGGCACGAGGGAGTCACTGTGGGCTCTGGGCTGCAGGAAGCCCCACAGACCCCCAGCTCCCCCCACAAAGGCAGTGGGGTCCTGGGCACTGTGCCTGGCCGACTCCAAAGGCTGCTGTCTGCAGGAAAGCTCTTCAAGGGTTGCCCATCCTTGTCATCTTTGGGAAGGCATGTCTCAGAGGGGAGCTGGCACAGGAATCTGGGATTCTTCACCACTGTGTCAGCAGCACTTCTTGGTGCCCTACGGACAAACGTGTCACGGCTGGAAGAGAGAGGGAGACATGGGGGAGGTTTGTCGTTGTCAGGAGCTGAGGAGCCCGAGGGGGCAGAGGCAGGAGGAGCTGTGTCTGGGGGAGCTGGAGGACCAGGAGAAGTCTGGTGGGGGGAAAAAGCCCTCCCCAGCCCTGGCTGTGGCTCATTCGGTGCAAGGAAGGCGGGCAGGTCCAGACCCACTTGCCATAGTGCCACGTGTGTCCCTCCAGCATCCCTGCCCTGGCCCGGAGGGAGGGACGGGAGCGAGAGGGGAGCTCAGGGCTGGGCCAGCTCTTGGGAAAGGGATGCCTGGGATGAGATGCTCCCAGCAGGAGCTGGAGGAGACACAGGCAAGATCCATGCCTGCTCTGGAGCCAGGAGCTGTCCTGAGCTCAGCACCAGCCCTCGCTGCTGGGGCAGGCTCTGCGAGTTGGGGGAAAACTCCCTCCTGAGTTGCGGTTCTTCAGGGAGATCCCTGGAACCACCTGGAAAGGCATCGTGGGCATCAAACCAGGAGCTGTTCCTAAGACTTGGCAGCTTTGCAGGGCACCAGCCTGTGCCCAGGGGCTCCTGTGGGGTTCAAGGGCTGTGACTGGCCACCGCCGCCTCGGCCCCTCGCACGGGACCCGCAAAATAATTAGTGGCTTTTGTTAAACCTCCAGCTCCTGGAATCGTGTTAGGTGGAAATCTCCCTTTCCTTAGAAGAGAGTCAGGTTTCAACCTTCGTGGCTTTAAAAAATGAACACTAGTCTCTCAAACTAAATAAAAATAAGACAAAATATATTACATTTTAAAATCTTGTGACATTTTGGGGACTGACTCATGAGTTTTGAATGTTTGGAACCAGCAGCACTGCAATCAATTTTGCTGCTTCCTCGGATGATTGCTTTCAGAGAGGTTTTAATTCTACTATAAATACTTCAGCTTTACAACAGCAGTCTCAGTCAGATATGCAATAATACCCAGTTCTGCATTTCAGGTAAGGCTTTAAACTAAATTAAATCTCCTCACTATAGCTAATCAGAGATTAGCTTTGATCACAGTTTGTTAGCCCAGGCCAATCCTATTCAAATCCTCTGGCAGACCTAATATCAAGAGTGCTTTGTCCTGCACTTATAATGTGAAGCCCCATCCCCAGGGCAAGGCAGAGGAGATTTTTCCTCTTCTGCTTTTAGATATTTCTCCACCCACAGTGAAAGGTCTCTCTGGTGCGGTCCGTGGCTCCTGCTGCCCTGGGATGGTTGGTGGTAGACACCCAGTGCTGGTCAGGAGGACACCGGCTTTAGGTCTGACCTTTGCCAGCTCCCAGCCTTTCCTTGGGTTTTATTTCCTCCCCCTGAACCCAACGAGAGGGTGAAGATCCAAAGTGGGAACAGGAGGAGGTAATGGAAAGAGGAGTTGGGGCATTTTGCTAGAGCCTGGCTGTAGGGTACCAAGAACACCACCAAACTCAGGGTCCTCGAGTTCACATTTAGCGCTTGCTCTTCGCTGCTTTCTAGTTTATTAAGCATATTTTAAAGCAATGGAAATGACATTTTTTCTGGAGGTGGTGGCTGATGTCTGGAAGGTACCACGTAGCAATGTAAAACCCTTCCCCCTTGTCCTGTGGCTCCCCTCCCTGCCCACGAGTTCCCCCCCCCAGCTTTCCTGGACCCCCTTTAGGGACTGGAAGGAGGACACAGTCGTTGTGTGAGAAGCCCTTCTCCCAGCCCTTCCTCTCCTGCTCACAGCACTTGTTGCCCTCCCGTGATGACTTGAACCACCCCTTTCTCCTGGTTACAGACGTCCTCCGCTGCTGTTGTTCCTCTGTATTATTTATAGCCCAGTAAGTGTCTGAGATCACAAACGCTGATATTGAGCTTACTTAGCTCCCCAGCAGTACTCCTGCTTGAAACAATATAGTTTGACTGTTGCTATCGATTTTAGGGGGGTTGTGCGATGGGTTAGAGTTCCTTTGAGCCAACTGGTATATTAAGCAATCATTTCTATAGCAGATGACATAACTCCCCCGGCATCAGTTTGCCCTAATGGGCCTGGTATTACTCATGTGCTAATTGATTGGGCATGGAGAGGAGAAAAGCTAAATTCACTTGCGAGGTGGTTTTTATGGCCAGGCTCATAACAGAGGTAATTTGCTGAAAAGGCTCAGTCCCTCTCCGGTTATGTACCATCATCTGGTTCCTGCACTCCATCTCCACGCCACGCTTCAATCAGCAAACCAGGCTCCATTCGGGGCGCCCGAGGTAAAATCCCCAAGGATTCATCATGATGGAGTATTTCTTCCTTCTCTGCATTGTGCTGAGGGATACACGGAGATGGGGGGGTGGCATGGAGAGACCTGCTATCCGGGGAACCCCCACCATGGACCTCCTGCTCCAGGGTGGGCTCCGGAATCCCTCCGGCTGTTCTGGTGAAACACCTGCTTTTGAGGAAAAACATTTATTTCTGCAGCAGGCAGAGAGAGTTTCATCCTTGAAATGTTTGTGTCTGCATCTTCTGAGCACAAATCCGCAGGGACGGGGGAATGAAAGCAAATCCTCCTCCTCCGCTGGTGAGTTTAAGGTGGTTCAAAACCTTGGCTTGACCCCTCAGCCCGAAGGCAGCCCCTTGAGCACCCCAGATCTGTCCCGTGTCTCTGCCCGGGCAATGCTCGGCTGCGACGGGAGGACCCTGCCGAGCCCAGGGGGGGGGTGGGCAGCACCCCCAGCTCAAGGGCAGATGCTTTCAGGCAGTCGGGGAAATCGTCTAACAGACGAGGGCTGGTGCCTTTGAAGTCATCAGCTGCCTGCCTGCAAAATCAAAACTGGAGCTTAGAGCAGCTCGGAGTATCGCTAGATCTTGGGAGAGATGTCAGAGGCTGGTCCTCGTTATCTCGCCAAAGACTGATGGGTTTCTAAAGCTGACAAGGTGAGCTCGTGTATGTGTAACGGCACGTAACATCCAGCTAACCTGAAATTGCTGATTTTTTTCCCAGAGCTGGAAGAAAGCCAGTCAGTCCTGTGGAAAGGAAAAAAAAAACATACCCAAATGTTTGCTGTGGAGCGAGCTGGATCAGGCTGTTGGGACGGATCAGACGCGCTGTAAAATTTTGGGCAACCCTTTGGTTGAGACTGGGAGGAAAACACTGAGCTCTTCCCATCCATCCCAGCAGAGCAGGAGCTGGATCAGCCCTTCTCTGGGTGGCGCAGAGGATGCTGCTCTGGGGGTGATGCTGGCTCCAGCAGCATCAGGCCCCTGCGGAGAAAAGATGCCCCTGTCATCACGGGGATGAGTGGGGAACCTCAGCAGGGACTGGCTGCGGCCACCACCCGTGTCGTGCTTATTTTTTGGGAGGGAATTCTTGAGAGGAGGCTTGATGACAGGAGAGGAGCTGGTGGGAGGTCTGGTCCCCATCCCCAGGATCCTCAGGAAGCCTGGGCCAGGATTTCCCCCTCCCCCAAATTGCCACCTCCTGGTTTTGCAAAAAGCAGAAGGACAGTGAAGGCAGGGGAAGGCGGTGACAGAGCAGGGGCTGCCACCCCCTTGTCACCCGGAGAGACCGTGTCCCACCGGGCAGCCCCGGGGGAGGGGGGCAGCGCTTTGTAACGGCGAGAATTTAGGGAAGGAGCCGCCGGGTGGGGATGCACCAAGAATCGGTGCTTTATCCGGGGGGAAAACTGTCCCCCACCCTCCCGTCCCCGCCACGGCAGCCCCTTCGGGGGCGAGACAGGGCCTTCCTCCCCGACGTGGGATGGGGATTCCCGGTGGGAAGGCAGTGCCTTTGCCCTCCGTGGGGGTCTGGGTCCCCCGTGTCCCGGGGGGGGCCGGAGGAGCGGGTGCACGGCCGGGCACAGCCACACGGTGGTAGGAGAGTCCCTCGGCGGAGAGCGGTGGCCCGGGGCCACCAGAGCCGGCCGAGCCCCCCCCGGAGCCCCGCCGGGGGATGCGACCCCCGGGCAGGGTGACAGGGCGGTGGGGCAGCATCCCTCCGCCCCGCCATCCCCTCACCCGCCTCCAGCCACCCCTTCCTCCTCCTCCTCCTCCTCCTCCTCCAACCTTCATCCCTGCCAGCTGCGGGGACCGGAGAGCTGGATCATAGGATCATAGAATCGTCCAGGTTGGAAGAGACCCTTGGGATCATCGAGTCCAACCATCTCCCCTACTCTACAAAGTCCTCCCCTACACCATGTCCCTCAGCACTGCATCTAAACGGCCCTTAAACACAGCCAGGGATGGGGACTCCACCCCCTCCCTGGGCAAATGCTGCTTGGCTGCCTTCTGCTGCCCCCGGGGGGGACCCCCGCACCCCCCCCCCAGCTGGGTCACCGGGGGTTTATTTGTGCCGGGGGGGTATTTGTGCTGCCAGCACCTCCAGCCGCCGGGGAGCTGTTTGCTTTGGTCTGACCTTTGTATCTGTGGAAGAGGCTCCGGCCAAGGTCAGCGTTAATAATGACAACAAGGCTGTTCCCCCCCCCTTCCCCCCCCCTGCGATCGATGCCCCAGCACAGCTCCCCTCTGCACCCCCTGCACCTCGCGGCCCCTCCATCCCATGGGCAGGGGTCGGTCTCAGGGATGGGGACTCCACCCCCTCCCTGGGCAAATGCTGCTTGGCTGCCTTCTGCTGCCCCCGGGGGGGACCCCCGCCCCCCCCCCCCAGCTGGGTCACCGGGTGTTTATTTGTGCCGGGGGGGTATTTGTGCTGCCAGCACCTCCAGCCGCCGGGGAGCTGTTTGCTTTGGTCTGACCTTTGTATCTGTGGAAGAGGCTCCGGCCAAGGTCAGCGTTAATTTCCAACCTAGAAGATTCTGGGATTCTGTTGGGGACACACGGGCTCCCAAAGGCTGAGGGGATGGAAGTTTCGTTGCTGCCAGCGAAGGAATTTTTTCCTCACCTGTTCATTTGTTCCAGACTAATCCCTTCCTCAAACTGGGCAAACAGTTTGGCTTGGCTGCCCTCCCGGGACTCAGCGGCAAAATATTGAATGGATCGATAGCCCCGTGGCTAAAGCCTTTGCAGGGCTGTCAATGAGGCTGTCTGCTAACAGGGCATCCAGAGCCGGCTGTTTAATTTGGGGTGAATGGTGTAATTCTGATACCCTCTTGCACTGCTTACGATAGGCTGTTTAGAGACCTCAGAGTGTATAAAATCTGCTTTTATTAAGGAGATTTCCAAGACAAAACTATCCCCAGGAGAAAAACAATGCCAAGGGATGCGGTGCCCTGGCGTTGTCCTGGCAGAGCTCTCTGGGGGGAGGAATTAAGGACCTGTGCATCCCCAACCTCCATCAGCACGGGGCAGGAGGCGAAGGGCTGCGTCACGAGGGAGCAACCCCTTTCACACAACACAACTCCAAATGCTGGCGGTTCCTGCAAAGGAAAATGCCCTCCAATTCATTATGGGTTAATGAAAACATTTCACTGCAAGTTTGACTTCACATGTAGTTACACTTAGAAGAGATAATGGCGATAATGGGGAATGACAATACCTCAGAAGATTAAACCTCAACTTTTTATATGAGGCTGGAAGATTTCTGTTCATTTCTGGGAAGACTTTAGCGATGAAGGCAAATCTACAAAGTCCTGTTTTAGCTTTGAAGGGGCCACAAAGGAGCAGGATGGGGCTGCTGGAGCTCGGGTTCCCCAAGCCCCCCCCCCCTAGCTTTGAAGGGGCCACAAAGGAGCAGGATCAGGCTGCTGGAGCTCGGGCTCCCCAAGCCCCCCCC
>NW_015090969.1:1650776-1678390 GCF_001431845.1 Calidris pugnax | reverse complement strand
CAACCCCTTGCCCTGGGCAGGGACACCTCCCACCAGCCCAGGTTGCTCCAAGCCCCCTCCAACCTGCCCTTGAACCCCTCCAGGGATGGGGCAGCCACAGCTTCTCTGGCCAACCTGGGCCAGGCTCTCACCACCCTCCCACCAAACAAGTTCTTCCCCACAGCTCAGCTCCATCTCCCCTCTTTAGGTATAAAATGAGATGTTCCACCAGGCTGTTGGGTGGCGCTGGCCTTCTTTTGGGCTGTGCTACCAAAGGGGTTTTATTGCAAAAAAACTAAAGAAGAAAAGAATTCTCCCTTCTGAAAAAGCACATCGCTTTCCTGAGCAGCAGGAGATGGGCTCGCTGGCGGCCGTCTGGAGCAGGCAACCAAACTGCAAGGTGAGAGGGAGAGCTGGTGGGTGCTGGGTCTGCAGGGGCTCATCTGGGGAGAGAGAGAAGTTGTCCAAAAGGAAAGCTTTTGCTTTTGGGAAAAAAAAAAAAAAAAAAAAAAAAGCCCAGAATTTTCATTTAAAAATATAAAGCAATTTAACACATTTTCAGCAGACAGTTTGAGGTGGTGAGTTCTGCTTTTGATTACAAGGGCCACAGCTCCTCCCTGGTGTTGTCCAGAATTGAAATTTCAGCAGCAACGGCTGTTAAGAAACAACGCCAGGTTCTTGAGGGCTTTTTTTTATTTAAATGTGTTATTTCAGCTGAGGTGTATTGAGAGCAAACAGCAGTTGCTGCCACGCGCTGTATCTCGTTAGCGCAGGTGATGCGTGGGGATGCCGGCAGCATCCTGCCCCCAGCACCCGCTGCCCTTATCTCTGTTTGAACAGAGGGGAAAACCCAGCAAAACCAACAAACAGCGGGAGAGGAGCCGTCTGGGATCCAGTCAAACCAAGGAAAGCTGAGATTTATGGAGGGAAACGGCAGCTTCTTTTTGGTTTCGGTGGAGGCTGGAGGCACATCTGTCCCTGGGCCCTTCTGCAAACATCTGGAGCCCCAGGCGGCAGCGGGACCCCGCCAGCTGAATTGCTGCTGGGAGACCGAGCCCTCGCTGCCATTCCAGCTCAACAACCACAAATGGTTTGTGCCTGGGGCGGGCTGGGACCCGTGGCCAAGGTGGCTGCCAGCGGGGTCCCCCCCGGGGCTCAGGAACACGGGCCATGGATGACTCCACACCAGCTTCACCCCAAACCTGGGACCTGGAGGAGGGACCCTGGCAGGATCCAAAACCCTCCCGAGGAGCACACCCAGCCTCACGCTGCTTTCCTGACCTAGTTATTTTTTATTTTTTTTTTCTTTCCTTTTTCACAGATGAGCACTCCATCTGCAAGAGATTGTTTCTTGACATGAAAAATTTACTTTTTAATGGGCCAAACTGCTGCAGTCTCTAAGCTGGATCCAAAATAACCTCTTAGCACATCGCTCTAAAGGGATCTCCAGCCATCACCCATAAAACTGAAACACAGTTTGTACTAAAAAGCCATTTACAAGCCAGTCCCTCCTTGTCTTCTTGGTTTCATGCCGTTGTTGTAAAGCTCCAGTGCTTGCTCCTGGAAATGGAAAATGATATTTTGGATCCAGACTGCTTATAGCTTTTGTTTTCAAGTTAAGGAAGCTCAGAAATCAATACCTTTGGGTTTGTTTTTTTTCTCCTCCAGGGTCCAAGAGAGGAAGAAACACCGTCAGGCTGGAGACTCCTGGTAACAGATTGGGGAAAATGCTCTGGGACATTTGTAGGACCAAACCCAGGAGGGGAATGTGGGGGCTGCGCTGGGTGGGGGTGAGACCCATGGCCAGGGGCGAGCTGGGTGCCTTTGGCTGGGCCAGGGGTGAAGTCCTGCCATCCTTCAGAACATCCAGAGAAAAAAAATAACCCTAGGGAGTAAGAAATAGTTTTCTTTGCTAAAAAGCAATAGGTGCAGCAGAGCCCCCCTGAGACCCTCGGATGTGGGGCTGAGAGACCTGCCTGAACCCCTACACCGTGGCGGTCTGTGCCCTTGGTGCTCTCCATTCCTCCTCCCCGACAGGTTTGCAGGTTTTTGGGGACAAACTGTGCTGGGTGACCCTAGCCATGGAGCACCACTCTCTGGCAGTGCCCTTGGTGCTCTCCATTCCTCCTCCCCAACAGGTTTGCAGGTTTTTGGGGGCAAACTGTGGTGGGTGACCCTAGTCATGAGTACCACCTCTCTGGCAAGTGCTAATTGCAAAGGGCTGATGGTGGGGCAGCGGCGGTGGCCTGGCACGTGCCACCACCCAGGCTGGGTGGCCCGGCCAGGATGGCAGTGCCAGGCTGGGGCACTCCTCTGCCCAGGGACACCGCAGCCGCACCGAAGTGCCTCATCTCGCCCTTAATCTTCATCTTTTGTTTCATGCTTTTAATTGTGAAATATTCTGTGTGCGTTTCCTACGCATAATTATGGGGCAAAAGATGGTGATAAAATAGTTTAAATTAATAAGATTATTAAGTAACCTCTGCTGCTGGTAATTCCTCACTCGAACAGGCACGCAGTTCACTGTAATTAGTTTTCTGCTTCGCTGGAGCATGCTTAAAGGAGCTGGGAGGTTTTTTTGGGGGGGAGAGAAAGCTGTACAGGCAAGCTCCTAGCAGAACAGGGTTTTGTCAATGGAAGGTGACAGTCGGGGAAATGTCCTTCCTGGTGTCCCACAGCACGGAGTGGTCGTGGGGGTTCTGTCTGTGGTGTCACAGAGCGAGGGGACGCTCAGGGGCAGTGGCACAGGGATGCTCACTGCCTGCATCCCCCTGGCAGAGGATGCTCAGAGGATGCCCACGGCTCCCACAGTCCATCCACACGTCAGTAATTGCCCCGTTTTGCCAGACTCCTGCCACAGGTTGAATTTTTTCCATGAGTGACCGATGACAGAGTGTTCTGTGGAGGGTGGTGCCACGGGAAAGGAAAGCCTTACAGTGTATTGGCAGAGGAAATTGTGAATAACAGGTCAATGCCATAAGCCTGGGTTTGCAGAGATGATCAATGGCTTCACAGGCAAATCGTCTTGTCTGGGCCACAAAACAACATCCTCCTGCTGGGACAGAGGGTGAAGGAGTGTCTGTTCTCTTGTCTGTGGTGTCAGTCAGTGCTGTGCTGGCAGAGCACCGCTTTGCTTTTCACATTAATTTTGTTAATTTTCATCGGTGTGGCGTACTGGATGTCCAGTCCCAGGGCCAGCTGTGCCATCGTATGGTGCAGCCACCCAGCCATGAGCATCCCTGCACCCACAGCGTGTGCCTGCCTGCCTTCATCTCTGCCTGCCTGTGCCTCTGCCTGCACCCCTGCCTGCACCTCTATCTGCCTGCATCTCTGCCTGCCTGCACCTCTGCCTGCACCTCTGCCTGCATCTCTGCCTGCACCTCTATCTGCCTGCACCTCTGCCTGCCTCTCTGCCTGCACCTCTGCCTGCATCTGTGCCTGCCCATGCCTCTGTTTGCCTGCATCTTTTCTGCACCTCTATCTGCCTGCATCTCTGCCTGCATCTCTGCCTGCCTGTACCACTGCCTGCATCTCTGCCTGTCCACACCTCTATCTGCCTGCACCTCTATCTGCCTGCACCTCTGCCTGCCCACACCAGCAGGGAAGGACTGTTTGGGAAGCTGGGCCCACGCTGCTGGTTTTGGGAGCATCTGTGGGCCTGCAGGCAGGGGGGGCAGAGGGCCCGAGCCCCCCAGCACCCCCTCAGAGGTGTGGGCAGGGCTCTGCGCAGGGTGCCGCCGCGCTGGCCATGGCTGAGAATGGAGCCAGTTGCTAATTTTGCAGCGTCAGTGGCTCAGCAGCTCGTTTTGGTTCGCTAAAGGCAAACATCTGTGACTCCGGCGCTGAAAGCTTCCCTATTACCTATGTCAACAATTTTATTTTTAAAACAGTGCGCAAAGTGAGAGGTGCATCCCTTATCTGGTGTACGGCGGCCGCATATGTAACACCATCATATAATTAACAGTCAAGATCATTTACATTGTCGCTTAGCTAATTTTCATAATGTTTTCTTTATTATCAGAGGAAGAAATTAACCCAAGAATTTATTTACATACTAGTCTCAAACAGTAACAGCTTGCTAATTGCCTGTTAGGTGATTAATAAGCTTACAGCAGATGCTAATGAATCGAGAGCTCACTGTTTCAAAGGTGCTCTTGCAGCATGCTTGTGTTTTGGCAGCTTAATTAGTGCAATAATTATGTACTTGTTGCTCCTTCTTTCAAGCAAATACTGTCAAATGCTTAAAAGATTAAAGAGAATTATATCGCCGAGAACTAGCTGTGTTTAAGTATTCTGCTTTTGCTGACTTCCCTCTTGTTTCCAAAATGGGAACGGATAAATGCAATTATGGCGCCGGCGAGAGCAGCGCGTTTTGATGGGGTTTGGTGGCAGCGGAAGGAGCCAGCAGAGCCCCTCAGCAGCTCCTCACCCCCATCATCTCCTGAGCTCATGGATCCTCCTCCAGCCTTTCCCCTCGGGAGCTTTTCAAACCCTGTTTTGAGCGAGGAATAGGAGGTCTTCCATGTGCTGAGGCTCAACCCTGGGTAAAGGTCCTGTGCAATGCGGGAGCTGGACTAGGTGTTGGTCCTCAGTGATGCTAAAGCCACTGCAGGAGCTGGACTAGGTGGTCCTGTTGGTCCTCAGTGATGCTAAAGCCCCTGCAGGACCCGTAAGAGTCTGTATTTTTGCTGATCCTTCCCCAGGGAGAGGAGGTGAAGCACCACAGAGGAGAGCGTGTGGCTGTGCTGCACCAGCCATTATGAATTTCCACCTTGAGAGAGAAGCAGGAGAGTTAAATCTTTCAGGATGAGGTCCCTCTCTGCCATCAGGGGTAAATTGCTCATCTCTGCCATCCCCATGCAACCAGAGCTTTGGAGACCTCCTTCATAACCCTCCTCTTGTCTCTTCTCCAGGCTGGGAAGTCCTTCTCCATCCCGTTGGCTCTCTCTACCATCCCCATGGGTTTGCTGTCCCTGCCCAAACCCTGGTGCAAGCCAGGGATGTGAAATCATCACCCTTCCCTGCACCTTCTCCAGTTCCCTTTGTTGGGCGAGGGACCGGAGCAGATGCAGAGCTCAAGGTGTGAGCGACCTCAGGTCCACACCACAGCACCGAGACGTTCATCTGTTCCTCTCCAGCATTGTGTGTGCATCACTGGGCAGAAGTTTCTGCACAGAAGCCCCCACCGTGGCCCTTGGAGCTCCTTCCCCGAGCTCCAACACCTCCTTCAAACCCACCTCTGTGTGCACAAAGCCAGAGGGTGAAGTGTTGGGACTGAGTCGCAGCCTTCTCCCAGCGAGAAGGTGGAAAAGCTACTGCGGAGGAGCCTCTCGCAAGTGTCCTACCCCCCGTGCTGGGGCTGGAGTGGCATCCGTGTCTCGAGGAGCAGGCAGAGGAGCCCGGTGGAGTGCCACTCGACTGCTAAAACAGCCGTCCCCGGAGGCAGCCGGGGCTGGAGATCGCTCCAGCAATCTCCGGTTTCCTTGGTGACAGCCGGCATCTCTCGGCTGCACAAGAGCTTGGGCTTGAAGGATGGAGAGGAGTCTTTTTTTTCCCCGGATATTATACTCTGTTATTGGGTGTAGGCTCTCAAAGGTCCTCATTGTTTGGAGTCCGAGGGGCTGGGGGACGGCAGAGCCCCACCAGCCCCATCCTCCTTCCCTGGGCTGAAGGCACGGCGGGCTCCTCACTGCAGATCCTCTTGCAGGAGCTGTTGCCATCTTGTTTAATTCCAGCATTATCTGATTGTCACAGCGCGCTTCTCCGGAGTAGGCAGCGCGCCAGTTTGTTACTTAACCTGTAATTGCACTTTAGTATAAGCTATCTCAAAAAATGCATTTTCAGAGCGAGTCCTTATAAACAGATGATAGGCTCCCAACACCGAAGCGGGGTGTTTTTTGGGGGGAGGCTCTCGGGAGGATTTGGCACTGGTTCTCGTAGTTTTAGTCGCTGATGCTTTATCACGGGTTCACACGCCGTACGTCGTGGAAGGACACGGCCCTTAGGAGTTCGCCCTATTAAACCAAAAATAAATTGCTTTTCCCCAGGAATTTACTATGAATGTTGTTGCTGATTTGTTGTCTTGAACCCTGGGAAACCCACGAGCCTTCTAATTTCAGCTGAAATGGTGTTATTGTGGGAAATGTGGTGCTTTTTTGGTTTGCGAAATGCGAAAAGGAAGACCTCATGGAGAATAATAGCAAAGAGAAACGCTCAGCAGCGTTAATACATCTGCCAATGGCTGCTGGCACATTCACTTTTTAATAACTCCAATTTTACAAATTAAATGCTGATAACATGCCTTACTATCATCCTGTGTTAGTTCCCCGCTGCAGTTGTAGGGGAGGGAAGGTATTCAATCTCCATCTCAACTCATTAATTTTAAAAAGTTGGCCAGAATTTGCAAAGTGTTAAGCATATAAAAATTAATGTTGACAAATCTTTGAGGAATAGAATGAAACAAAAGAAATCAATTAAGGAAACAGCCCGCGGTTATGTTTTATAATCTAAATTGTGCTCAGCCTTGCAATAGGAGTTACCAGCAAACTCTGGTGCCGAATGGAAATCTTAGGAGGGGAAGTTGGGGCTGAGGATGGAATTCAGTATTTGCTGAAGCTGCACAAAATTGTGATGAGTGTCAGCGTGTGTCTCCTCCAGGTCTGGAACCAGCTTGAGCATGGGCGATCTCCTGAGGGGGAGTGGGGTCCCATCACCCACTGGGAGCAATGGGAAAAGTCTTGATGGGCTTGGTGGGCTTTGGGTGAAGTCTCGTACAAGATGTCCTGATGCAAAGCCGGAGGTGTGTTGCGTAGGAGGGGGTTTCTGGATGCTGGCAGCCCTGCTGTTTGCCCTGTGTATCGATGTTCTTGAGGGTTTTATGTGGTTAGAATCATAGAATAATGGAACCATAGAATCATGATGGTTGGAAGAGACCTTTAGGACCATCGAGTCCAACCATTAACCCACCACTGTCCTTTAAGACCATCAAGTCCAACTGTTAACCCGCCACTGCCAAGTTATTGCTAAACCACATCCCATGGTTGAAGGGGGGTGTCCAAGAGCCATCTCCACTGAGCTATTGAGCTGCCATTTGCTATTCGGGGTCATGTCACGGCTTCAGGTCCCTTTCCAGGTGCAGAAGGAGACCCCAGCTCCCCTTGCCCTGCTCTCCAGACTCCAGGCCATGCTCTGGAGAGGTAGAAGGCCACCCAGGTCACCCTCCTCCCTGTGTTTCCAGGGCTGTTCACATCCTCTTCCCCGAGCCCTGGCTCAGAACATCCCTATTCCCTTGGAGCTGCCTTTGCCACAAGTGAAGGAGGTTTGGAGGTTTCAGCTGATCACCTCCTTTGTTTTCCTTCGCCATCCCTGTCCCGAGGCAGTGCCCAGAGCTTCGGGAGCAGGGGATGGAGAGGGGACACTGGGCACCAGCTCATCCTCTGCCGTGACCCCTCGCCACGGCATCCCCGCCGAGGTCCTTCTGTAATGGAGGGACAGTGCTCCTCCGCTATCAATGAGTCACTTCTGCTTAGGACAGTAGTATAAATTAATTTGGATGTCTGTGTGATCCTATCAGTGTTATCTCGGGCTTTGTATTTTAAGGCTTCTGTGGCCTTCAGAGTAAATAAGTGTTTTCTCTGGATGACACATGAACCCAGGGGAGAAGGGTAAGTTGTCTTGGCCGGCTCTGGCACAGCAGTAGAAACCCCGTGGGGTTTTCACCACCAGTTGTCTAACTGGACTAATGTTTTATTGCACGCAGGAGGGGGATGAAGGAAGCCCCCCCAGAGCAGCACCCTGTGGGGGGGATCCTGCTTTCCCTTTCCCAGCCGTGCTCCTGCCCCCGGCGCCGTTCCCGGCTGGCTCAGCTGCCCGTGACCTTCTGCGAGCTCCCGCAAGGTGATGTGCTCAGATAACAGCCACCTCTCTGCCTTGGTGTTTTCCTCTCCTTTTCCAAAGAAAAAATATTGCATTCACCTTCTCTTTCCCTTTTTTTTTTTTTTTTTTTTTCATGTATTTTGTTTCTATGAACATTTAGAAAGACCCATAAGAATTTCAGAAGCCTGTGCAGTAAATACAGCCGAGGAAGGAAGATCTCCATCCCGGGGAAGGGTAAAAGAAAGGATATCTCTATCATTCACTTAATTTTATTACTTTAAGTGACTTTATTACCTTCATTTTGCTTTCTGTTGCATTCCAGCACTTATTTAATAAACCCCTCTCCAGTTTTAAATAGCAGTTTAGTTTTTATGGTAATGCTAAACTTAATCAGATGCTCAAATTAGCTTGAAATTAATTATATTGACAGCAATAACCCTTAGTTCCCTCTTCAAGTCCTGCATGCAGATCTCCTTCAAGACTGTATTAAATGCCATTTAGACCCATGAATCCATCATAACCCAGTGCCCCGCCGACGAGGGCCTGTCCCACTGGCAGTGCTGGTGGTTGCTGGGACCATCCCCAGTGCCCTGACAGGAGACAGACCAGAAATTCGCAACACGAAAAACACCAGTTTGGGGGTTGGTTCTTCTTTTTCTTATGCCAACAACATCTGAGCTTCCTCCAGCATCCCCCAGCATGCGGTTTTGGGACAGCCTGGAGGCACCACCTTGCTATGGGGGAAGGACAAAGCATGGAGGAGCTGCTGGAGGTCTTCACATGGGAGGTGGACACCCCACAGCACCCAGACTGACAGCTTTTTCTCAGGTAGGACTGAGCCGTGAGGTCTGGCAGGGCAGGGGATGGGGGAAGTGTGTGCTGTGACCACCCAGTATCACCCTGGTTGCCTCCCAGGAAACCCCCCCCGATCCCCGCAGTGGTTGGGGGGACACTGGCTGCACCCCCCTGCCCGGGTGTTGGGGACCAGGGCTGCTTGGGTGTTGGGGGTCCTATCAAAGCCCCTCGTAGCATCTTTCTGCAGCAGCATCCTGCCGCGGCTCAGTCACATGAACCCAAACCAAGCCCTTCCCATGGAGAAACACACCAGGAGAGATGTCACTTCTCCACCCTGGAATGCGTCTATCTGGCTGGTGGCCTTTCACCATTTCTGTTTGAAAGCATGCCAACGCTTTGTAGGGTCAAAGAATCCTCTGAGAAGGTTTCTCCAGCTTGTCTGGTGGGGTCTGCTCCCAGCCCAGCGCTGGCCGGCTCTGCGTGTGCTGTGTTTAAGGCAGGGTTATAAGCAGGGGCAGCTGGAGATCTCCCCATCAACTGGGCTTGGGGCCCTGGACCTCCCGGCTGGACCCAGCTCCCCCGAGCCCCCCTGTGTCCCTGGAGGAGCTCCATTGGAGAGGAGCCCCTGGGCAGCAGAGCCCCCAGCTCGCCGTGCCGTGGATGGGCAAGCAGAGGGCTGCAGACCATCCCTGGTGGCTATGGTGGCTGGGAGGGCTCCAGCCAGGCCAGGGCCGGGCCCCCTGAGCGTGGGAAGATGCCTTTTGCTCTCCAGGGTTTCTCCAGGAGCTGCCAGCAAACATCACCACGCACTCTCCCCTCGGAGGGAGAGGATCCAACCCCTCCAGCGGCAGCTGCTATCGATAATTGCTGTGTGTTGGTGGGAAGCCATTTGTTATTGATGCTGGTTTAGAGGTCTTATTAGCTTAGCATGCCTCATTGCTCTAAAAAAAAAATAAAAAAGCAAATTTCCCTCCTTTAACCCGTTCCGGGCTGGCAGCCTGGGCACGCTGGCCCCTGGCCCTGCTGCTCCTCCATGCCGTGACCTTCCTCTGAGCCCCCCTGCGTGTCCCCGAGCTCACAAGGTGTTAAACTGCATTAATGAGAGTGATGTGATAAACCCTGCCAGCCCGCTCCACTCCGCTCGCGCGCCCTGAAGCCTGATGTGATTTTTTTTTTTGCATTTAAATAGCCAGAAGAGTTTGTAATATTAATGCACGGTTCATTGCCAGCGAAATTCGGGCTAGGTATACACTCCGCTGGAGAGCGAAGACAGCCTGATTCATAGAGGATTCCTGCTAAATCTGCTGTAGGTTCCCAGGGACCTGGAAAATGCATTATGGTAAAAATCAACATGACCTTCTGAAGGCACCGCACGGAGCCTGGATCTGTATCGCTGACACTGGAGCAGGACTTGGCGCGGCAGAAGCCTCCCCCATTGTTTGCATTCTGGCTGGATGATAGAAAAGTAATCAAATTAGAATTTAAAAAAAAAAAAACAAAACCCAAACCAAAACAAAAAAAACCCAAACCCCCACAAATCAGGCAATATCCACGGACTATGTTTAACTTACATGATCTATGTTATCGTGTGCAGGCGTACGCATGGCCCCATGCAATTGTCATGTTAAAGCTTGTTTTGCTTTTGATTGGCTCCGAGGCAGAATAATATGGGGGCTGTAATGTAAGTTGTTTTTCCTTTTGGAATGAATAACTCTTGCGGTAAAGCTGACACGAAGCATAAATTTGTTAAATTACATAAACATTATTGCGACCCATAAAATTCAATGAATCCTCGTCGCCTGTTTACTCATGGCTGGCTTTACTGTTTGCACAATGTAATTTAACGTGTCAATTTGCTCTCAAATAAAAAACATCTGGCCTTTTGACATGCCAAAAAAACTGCAGAGATGATCTGAGAAGGGAGCTAAAAGCCCGGGCTTTACATAGCAGTTAGCAAGGGGCTCTTAAAAGGAAGCCAATATCATCCAGATCAATTGATGGCCTCTTGGCAAACCTAATTCTGCAAACCCTGTAAGATTAGTAAATTTTATCCTAATTAAAATTAAGAAAAGCCACGGCAGGCTGGCACACGCTTCGCAATTACATCTCCTGCCAATATTGACATCCATTCTATTGGCTTTTTAAACAATCTTATTATTTAGTAATCATGAATAACAAGAAGAAAATTATACTTTTATAAGAGATTTTTATTCCGGACGAGCTACGGAGCCCCAGTAAATTAATTTCCCTCCCTAAGCCCCTTAGCTTGAGATTCTCCCGGAGAATCTCAGACTTTGGGCTCGCAGGAGCTTCCGTGTCCGCGCAGCCACGGGCTAAGAAAGACCCGTAAATCTCCGCTTAATCCCTAATGAGCAGTAATACCCACCGTTCCCCAGCCGGCACCCAGAGGATGCTGACCTAAATAACGGAGTTTAGAAGCCACATGTGGCAGAAATCCTCCCGCTCCCCCTCCCAGCCCGGCCCCCCCATCGGCGGCCGCTCCCGCTGATTGATTGAGACGTTTATGATTTGCATAGGAGACAGTTCGTGTAATTACGGATTACCCAAGGAAGCCAATTGGTTGCAAAGACGAGAGAAGAGGCCACGTCCCGGAGGAGCCGTCGGGAGAAGCGTGTGATGTTTCCTGGCCCTGGTGAGCATCCCCGGGGCAGAGAGCCTGGGCTGGGGAGGGGGAACCGGGAGCCCTCCCCGCTCCTCCGGCCCCGGCCGGCGCTTCCAGGCACTGATGGAAAACAAGCAGCCCAGCACCGGGCCAGACGTGGGCTTGTGGGGTAATTATAAACCCTCTGGAAAAATCAGAGCGGATCCCCGCTATGAAATCAGGAGGTTACAGTGAGTTCAGGCATTGTTTTAATTAAGGGAGAGACATCTCTTCCTTAAGGGAACGCTGAAATCACGTTACGGCCGATAGGAAAGATTTCCCATCTTGTCAGCGAGGGTTAGACACATTTGTGCGTAAATAAATTGTGATTTCTTTTCACCCGCTAGGATAACACACAATATTTTCTTTTAAAGTATATGGGGCTGGCAGTGGTTTTACTCTAATCAAGTTCTTGGCATTTCGTACAGGCGTATAATGGGACTCAAGTAGTTGCACATTTTCTGTAATTGGACTCGAGTAATTGCACATTTCTCTAAATGATTAATGAACGGAATTAAAAAGTTTGAAAAAAGCCGCCTGCTACACTGCAGAAAATGTAACGTCAGCAGGGCTGGGGGAGGATGGCGGGGGGAGGAAGGCTCTTACACAAATATTTCTGGACTGGGGGCTGAAGGGCTACATGATGGAGGAGAAATCCCGTTGCCCACGTGCTGGGGGTGGAAGGGAACGGGGCTGGCGAGGAGCCGCTCCCCGGGCGGTGTAAAGCACAAAGCTTAGGTGGGGATTATCGGCTCGGGATATTAGAGAGATAACACGTGTCAAAGGTGACTCCTGCCAACTTCCATTTTTATCATTCCTCACAGCAGATAAAAAGAAATAAATAAATCCCAGCCCGTGGGTTTCCGCGGGGTTTTTACCGAGATGGTTTCTGATGTCTTTCCCGTCCCGCGAGCGGGTGGCTCCTCTCCCTCCCCACTTATTTTCATTAAAGGACGGTGTTCCATGAGAGCGTTAGGAACATATGGTGCAAATCACTTGCTTTGGAAGTTGTCTGAGGAGGAAGGAGGGGGGAAAAAAAAAAAAAAAGAGCCGTGGATACTCATATGTAAAACCTGCCTGCAAACATGACAGGGGGAAGGCTGGGGCTGCCTGCCGGAGCTTCCAATCTGGAAATACTTACTCCTCCGATGACATTTGCTGTGCTGCCTGGAGAGATCCACTGCTGCCCGGGGTCTGCAGCCTGAGGCCAGATGTGGATGGAGTGGGGCGGGCTCGGGCGGATTTTCAAAGGGACAAGTGCACCTGGCTGAGCCCAGCGCTTGGTTTCTGCGCCCATCTTGGCCCCTGTGCCCATCCAACCCAACGCCTGGCTCCTGCACTCAGCTGGGCTCCTGCCCCATCTGCACCCAGCATTCAGATCCTGCACCCATCTGCACCCAGCACTTGGCTTCTGCGTCCATTTTGGGAGGAAGGAGGGGGGAAAAAAAAAAAAAAAGAGCCGTGGATACTCATATGTAAAACCTGCCTGCAAACATGACAGGGGGAAGGCTGGGGCTGCCTGCCGGAGCTTCCAATCTGGAAATACTTACTCCTCCGATGACATTTGCTGTGCTGCCTGGAGAGATCCACTGCTGCCCGGGGTCTGCAGCCTGAGGCCAGATGTGGATGGAGTGGGGCGGGCTCGGGCGGATTTTCAAAGGGACAAGTGCACCTGGCTGAGCCCAGCGCTTGGTTTCTGCGCCCATCTTGGCCCCTGTGCCCATCCAACCCAACGCCTGGCTCCTGCACTCAGCTGGGCTCCTGCCCCATCTGCACCCAGCGTTCAGATCCTGCACCCATCTGCACCCAGCACTTGGCTTCTGCGTCCATTTTGGCTCCTGCACCTGATTTCCACCCATCTCAGCTCCTGCACCCATCTTGGCTCCTTCATCCATCTCAACTCCTGCACCCATCTGCACCCAGCACTTGGCTTCTGCATCCATCTCAGCTCCTGCACCCATCTTGGCTCCTTCATCCATCTCAACTCCTGCACCCATCTGCACCCAGCACTTGGCTTCTGCATCCATCTCAGCTCCTGCACCCAGTTTGCCCCCATCTTGACTCCTGAACCCACCCACACCTGGTGTTCAGCTCCTGCACCCATCTCTGCTCCTGCACCCATCTCTGCTCCTGCACCCCCACCAGGCTGCCAGCAGCTGCAGAGGTGCCCGCAGCGATTTGGCCTTTAAAGCAGAGATTTTGGTGCCTTGGCAGAGCAGTGCTATGTGCCTGGGGCTTGAGGAATTTTACCAACCCCGTGTAGGTGGTCTTGCCCAGACCCAGGGAGCATCAGACCTTGCCAGGGGACCTGCAGGGCACAGCACGGACTTGACAGTCCACGGGCACGAGGACCATGGGCAATGAAATACAACCAAGAAAGCAAAGAATACTTTTTTCCCTCCGTAATTTCAGCACCATTTCAATTTGAATTAATTTTGATGCTTCAGTTTGCTAATGAGGATGAAAAATCACCTCCCAACAGAAAAATCCAGGCTTTGCTCCATGGAGTGAACCCTGCAGCCGTGTGATGCCCATCCTGTGTGACGCCTGGAGCAGGGACCAGCCACCAACGTGGCCCCAGCCCTCACCCCCGCAGAGCTGGAGTGGCCAAACATCACTCTGCCCAGCTCCCACCAGGGTTCCTGGGCTGATCTTCAGGCTTGTGAAATAAATAACAGTTATGCAAGGAGCCCGCTGCCAGGTCGGCAGCCACCCCGGCTCTCACCTCCTCATGGCTTCATCTTCACACCCCCTCCTCTTCCTCACACCGCACCAAGCAGCACCGCAGGGCACAGAGGGGGGACGTGGTCACCCCAATGGTCCCCTCTCCCCAGCCTGAGCTGTGTTATAACTCACCCCACGCTCAGGTGTTTGCAGTTAAAGGCAGGTGAGGAGCAGCCACAGCAGGTGGTTTGGGTGGGATACTCACCTCGGGAACGCAGCTGGGATGGGGGGGGCTCAGGGCAAGCACCCACTCTGTGGGGCTGGCCCTGCAGCCCGTGGTCACAACCCACCCAAGGACAAAAGGGACATCCCTGCTGCTCTGAAAACAGAAGAAATTCGTGGCTTCGGGTTGCCAAATGGGTTTGGTGTAGGAGATGGGCAGCCCCGGCAGCACAAGCAGCTCGGTGGGGTGTGGGGGTCCAGCCCAGCGTCAGGCTGGGACCATGGGAGGGGACACCAGGTGCCAGCTCTGACCCTTTCCCTCACCCTGCCCAGTCTGCAGCACTCCCTGCCCTGGCTGGAAATGAACATTGTTGTCTTGTTTTGCTGTATTTTTTGGCCGATGGTGGGTCCTGCTGGTTTCTGAGCGGGGCTCAGGGGCGTTGGCATTTTTTGCTGTCTGTCAGAGCAGGAGTTGCAGCAAGGGAAGGGAAGGGAAGAGGGAAGGGAAGGGAGAAGGGAAAAGGGAAGGGGAGGGAAGGGGAGGGTGTCCTGGCTTTTTTTTTTCCCCAGATGTGCCAAGAATTACTCTCAGTCAAGAGACCTTTCCACTCCCAGCATTCAGGCATTGCTGAAAAAAAAAATAAAAAAAAATAAAAAAAATCCGAGATGAAAGATGGTGGTTTAAATTAGGGAATAAGTGTTTTGGAAAAAAAGAAAATAAAAATAATAAATGTGCTAAAGGCTTTGCTTGGCGCCTGCCATGCCCGAGGGGCTCCGGGCCAGGGCTGAGCAGCCCAGCTGGAAACTGTTTTGATGTGGAGAGGGGGAAGCACCAGGCAGGTGAGGGCTTTTGCACCTTGGACCATGGGGATGTAAACCTGAGGTCTGCAGCCCCATCCCGGGCTCTCCCAGCGGGGACAGCCCCAGCCAGGAGGGACCCTGCAGGGAGAGGAGAGAGCTGTGGGGTGGGATGGGTCTTCTGGCTGGAAACGTAGCCGAGCTGTTTTAGCAGGGGGTTGACAGGGGGTTGACTGCTTCCCTTCAGCGTAACCAGGCAATAAACCTACAGGCACGGGGGATTTTTTAGATGCCAGTGCACATGGAGCTGATAAGGCCGGAGGATGGCTCCTCTGTGTGTGTTGGGGGCAGGGGCTGCCCATCTCCATCCCGGCCTTCGGGCTCCTCATTAAACTCTGGGCCCCGCAGATCCCCCCCTCTCTCTAAACACCGGCCCTTGATGGATGGCCTGTTGCTTCATCCTGGGGATGTGGAATCAGGGGAGATTAGAGGAGGTGCGTGGGGAGCGGCGTGCCGAGCCGCCGGGGACGGGGCTGAGCTGATAATAAGCCCTGAGCCCAGACTAAACACGGTGGGGGGGCTTGCTGGCCCCTTCCCGGAGGAGATGATGCCGGGCGGGCTGGCTGCCCCCCCGCTGCCTGCGGCTCCTGCCTGCGCTGCCTGCGCTCACCGGCACGTCGGAGCACGCTGCAGCACGGAGGTGATGGGCATGGCCAGGTAGTGGTTGGTGAGGGATCTGCTCATCCAGTGCAGGAGGTCCTGAGCAGCATCACCTGTGTCCCAGGAGGTCCCAAGCAGCATCACCCTGTGCCCCAGGAGGTCCCCAACATCACCCTGTGTCCCAGACCTCCCAACAGCATCACCCCGTGCCCCAGGAGGTCCCAAGCAGCATCACCCTATGCCCCAGGAGGTCCCAAGCATCATCCTGTGTCCCAGACCTCCCAAGCAGCATCACCCTGTGTCCCAGGAGGTCCCAAGCAGCATCACCCTATGCCCCAGGAGGTCCTGAGCATCATCCTCTGTCCCAGGAGGTCCCCAACAGCATCACCCCGTGCCCATGAAGGTCCCCAGCAGCATCACCCCGTGCCCCGGCCACTCCAGGCTCCTCTTGCCAGGTGACCATCTCCCCTCGGCGCTGCCATCCCGTCAGGAATGATGTCATTCCCATGCTGGCTTCTGGCACCAGTCACTTGGCCACGGCTGCTGGCCCGGGGACAGCGAGAGGATGGTCTGGGCACGCGGGGACGGCCAGATGGGATCGCAGGGTGGGAGGAAAGGTGCGGCTTTCAGCTCCCTTTGATTCCCCTTTCCTGCCACAAATCAGCATCTCGCTAGATCGCCCTGCGCTTGAGCTGCACGGGGGTGGCCACGGTCACTCGAAGTCCCCACCGAGCTCTGCAGGTCTCGGCGTGATGCCAGTCCCTCCTCATCACCCTGTGGGAAGGGTGGGAGAAGCCGCCCCAGCCTCATCCCTGCCCAGTGCCCCTCCTGCACCCAGAAGATGGGTCTTTTCCAGCGCTCCAGGCCAGGAGAAGACATTTCAAGGGCAGCCAGAGCTGTGCCCTCCGTCACCACCGTGTCCCACGGCCGGGGGCTGCTGCCCACCCTTGGTGGCAGGTGTGGGAAGGAGCTTTTGGGGGGGAAAAACTGCACTGAAATATCTGTCCTGGTGCGAGCTGGCAAAACCAAATAACAGCAGAGTAGCAGCAAAATAGGATTTATAATACCCTCAGCTTTACTCTCCAATTTCAGCTTTGAAGATGAATGTTTGCTGCACTGTTATTCATTTATACATTATTTTTCCTATCTCCTGAGAGACACTGTGCCTCCCAACACACACACACAAAATGCATTTACTTCTGGTTCTAAAAATCCTATCAGTTCTGCCTGGTACGGGCTCACGAGCATTTCTCTGTATCCTGGTGTAAAGACCCAGCTCGGAAGATGCAATCCTTGCGGTGCGGGTTCACGCCAGGTGAGTAATTGCTCTGGAGTCCACAAACCACAGAGTTATTGTCAAGTTTTGCAAGATACGTGTGGTTCAGGTGGTTGTGGCTGCCTGGGCAAACGGCCACGAGCCCCCCCACGGCACGGGGACGGGGGTGTGCTCGGCCAGGGCCACCAGCATCATCCCCGTGGCCACACCGCGGTGCCAGCACCGCCCGCCACGCACGGCGTGAGATCCCGGGGTGATAAACCCTGGGTAATGTTGTGTTGCAAAAGGAACAATGAATGTAAATGAGTTGGAGAGGGTTTTATTATTAAAGGGAAGATGGATGGTTCAGCTATCTGGTGTGGGAAAAGCTAGTGTCCTTATTAAATGTAATTATCTGCCGCGCTAATAAAAGCTTGCCGCTTTCCCCGGGTCAGGCTGCCCTCTGCTTTAGCTGCGCTGGCAGACGGTAATAAGCAGCAGCTGGGAGAGCCTGCAGAGCAGTTCAGAGGAGATGCCCATCACACCAGGCACTCGCTAATTGCCGGTCAAGGACGAACAGGGAGTCCATCAGGGCGGCTGTAAAACCGGCCGTGCGGGACCGGGCGCTGGGCCGTGCCCGGAGCTGTCACAGCGTGAGGGACTCGGGGAGGGGGGAAGAGATGGCTCAGCCCGGGCAGCCCCTGGGAAAAATCCACCTGCCTGGAGGAAGGGAATGCTTCTCCCAGAGCGTGGAGCGGAACAGGTCACCCCTGAGCCCTTGTGCTGGGCTCCTTCGGCCGGGGAGAGACGCTGGGACGCTCCCGGTGCCCATCTTGCCCCGGGATGATGCTGGTGCAATAACGAGGCTGGTGCCCTCAAAGGAAGGAGAACAAAAGCCGGGCTGTGGAGAGGAGGAGGCATCATCCCAAATGAGATGCTGCGCAGCGCTTTGATCTGCTATTGTTTTAATTGACGCCTCTAATAAGAATGTGAGATTCTGGATAAAGGATGCCTGGATCAACAATATAATGAGCTTTCCCTTCGGAGGAGGCGGGAGTGAATCTGCTGCCCGGGCTCAGAAACTGCCCGGCAGCGTCGGCACGGGCTGGGCCATCCTGGGAAAGCTCCGGGAGCAGGGAGCAAGCAGAGACAAAGGTTTCTGCTGGCTGGTGGGAAAACAAATACCCTTTCCCAGCTTTCCCTAAAGAGGCACAAACCAAAGCCGTCGCCGTGGCTTTTAAGAGACGCTTCTGACCTGATCTCTTACAGGAAAAAACCTCCGGAAAAACCAAAAAGGCCCCTTTCTGGAGTGCAGATGGTCCAAGGCGCTGTCACACCACGGGTGTTCGGCACAGGGGTGATTAAAGAGCTATTCCCCTTTGCTTTCCTTGAGGACTGGATGCTATTTTTTCAAGTAAGGGGAGGTTAGAGAGGAGAAGTGTCCCCTGCGCCATGGCCAGAGCCTGGGGCTGTGCTGGGGGTGGCAGGAAGACCAGAGCACTGCATCTCCAGGGCTGCAGGAGGCTCGTTGATGGGGATTTAGCTGGGCCAGGAGATTTCCGCCGCGTCTTGAAGGGTCTGAGCCGGCGAGACGAGCTGAGCTGAGCTGAGCTGAGCAGGGGATCTGCACAGCCACGGCAGCACGTCGAGGATAAACGGCCCATCCGTGCCTGCCCGTAATAATCATCCTTGTAAGTCAATCACGGGCGCAGGCGGCGAGTGGGGAGGAAACCAGGTGAGGCACAACCTGCTGCCGGGGCTGGGAGCCTTCCCCGGGGCTGCCCAGGAGTAATTGATGGCTCCGGTCTCTGTTCTCTTCAAACGGGCAGGCAAAAAAGAAAAAAAAAAGCAGCAGGAGCCACGCATGGTTCCAGAGCGTAGCGGTGTCCCAAATTGTGGGAGCTGCCTCAAACGGAGGGAATTTTCTTGCATCGGATCCAGAGAAATCACCCTTTGAAGCCAAACTCTTCATTTTAAAGGATGCAGCGGGGACCATGCGGCTGGGCCCGAGGAGGGGCCTGAGAATTCAGGCAGAATCGGAGAATTCAGGCAAAACCTGCAAACTGCATCCCTCACCTTCATGAAAGGGCTGGAAAACAGCGGTGGTTGCTGCTGGCCAGAGGGCTACAGAAACTGAGAGGCCCCCTCACACTCACCATCCAGAGCTGTGGCCAGTCGGTGATTCCCTGGGGTTTCTCCCTGCAAAGGGGGATGCTCGGAGGGATGCCCGGCTCCCCCCGGCCGGGAGATGGGGAGAGGGCAGCAGGGGGGGTCTGGCTGCTGGAGAGGCACTAAGTGTCATAAACCTTGCTCTGGTTGACCAATTAATTGCTCCAGTGGAATAATAGCTCTTAAAAGCCTTCTCCTGGTTGTACAATTAGGCTGGTGGTGGCCCTGGGATGGACAGAGGGACAGCCAGCACCCACATCATCCCATTGTCCCCATGCTCAGCCCTGACGTTTCGGAGAGTGCCAGGACTGAACCAGGGCTGCCAGACCCGGGTTTCAACCTGCCCTGGTTCCTTGGGTGGCAAATAACAGAGCACCTAAGGGGCTGCTGTGGTGTGGCCTGGGGGCAGCAGGTCCCAGGGCTGGGCTGGGGATTTCAGCTGGAGAAAGTTTTTTTCAATTTTGCCTGACCGAGGACTAAATAGAGGGAATTTTCCCCCCGACGTGCCTGTAAGTAATTTCGGGTTGGGAAGCTATCATTTTTCTAATGGCAGCATTTGCTGTAAATTCATGGGGATGTCATCAGAGCCGCAGGACTCGGTCCAGCTCCCATCAAAGCCAGTGGAAATGGCTCTCTGCTTCCCGCAGTCCCCACCAGGGGCTGGATTTGGCCGTCGTGCTGCTGTTCCAAAACACGGGGTGAACTCAGGGTGCTCCATAAATAAATATCATTAACAGCGAGGACTGGCACATGCTTCCTTAGGTCCTCCCTGGCTGCCAGAGTCATTAACCTGCCTTGGTTTTCCAGCACCGTTTTCTGCACCATTTTCTGCACTGTTTTCCAGCATGTTCTACCGAGGGGATGGGAGAGGCATCTGAGGGATGATGGCAGGTCCTGCAGCGCCGGCGTGAGATGCTTCATGCTGGCAAGGCAGGGACAGCCCCGTGGAAGCAGAAGCCTTTCTCCCTGCAGAAATGGGGATTTTCAAAGGTGACTTTCAGCCCACGGTGCCTGGTGGATTTCCAAACCCACTGTTCCCAGAAACACCCCAATCCCCAACCACCTCTCCTGTCTCACCTGGCATCACTCGCAGGAGGAACCCCTTTGGTCATTGAACCCGGTATCTCAGGGCTGCATAAACCTTCTTTTCAACAGAGACAGGGTTCTCCATTTTATACCCAGCTGGGTTTTTTTGGGTGGGTAGGGTTGGCAGGAGCCGCAGAGATCAAACACTGTGGGTTTATTCCATCCTCTCCCAGGGGATGGTGCTTGGGAAGAGCCGTGGCCGAGCCGCAGAGAGCAGGAGGGAGGATGCTGAGCTGCCTTCATCCTCGTGTGGCGGCCACCCGGCCCCGTGGCAGCTCGCGCCGTTGGCAGGGAGAGCTGGGTTGAGCTAATGGTTATAAAAAAAAAACCACCAAACCCTTTCCTTCTGGCATCTTCACCCCCTGCAGATCAGGAAGGAAAGCTGAGTTTTTTGCAATTTCATTTACTACAGGCTGAAAGATTACTGTACAGGGCCGGCTCCCCTGTCCTCCAGCTAGTTAGAGCACAACGCTGCTTAAATTGTCTTTTTGATAACTGTTCTGGCTGCGAGAACAGAGGTTTCTGTGGGGAATTCACACAGGGCTGCCTTCAACTTCCCCCATCCTTCATATTGCAATATTACTCTTTACCTAGTAGAAGATATTCCTAATCGGCTTCACAAAAAGCAATAAAGCCTTTTCAACACTTCATTGGCTCTGACATTTAAGGCGCTGCGCGGGCAGCAGCGCAGGTGGAGGAAGGTGCTCCCCGGCCGGAGAGGGATGGAGGGAGACGGGTGCTGAGTTTTAGGGGACATTGCTTGGGGACATGCACCCCGGGACCCCAGGCAGCCCCAGCCCTCACCGATTTTGATGCAAACCCAGGCAGGACAGGCAGAGCCATCCCATTCCCCACGTGGCCCCAGGTCCTTGGGTTCCTCCTCCAGCTCCGAAGCCCGTGAACGGCTTTTTCCAACCTCGGGAGCTCCCCGTTTGTGGGCTGCAGCTCTCCTGCCCCAGCTGTAATGGCTTAGTTTTATGAGCCTGTGACTGCAGACGCTAAGCGTTGCCTACAAGCCCTGGGAGGATTTCAGCTGGAGTAGGAGTAGCGTGCTGAGCATCCTGGCACGCTGCCTTTTCTCCTATAAAGCGTCATGTTTCCAAATGGGTAATTACTGCACTGGGATTTATGCAGTACTTCCTTTAAGTGGTTGTGTGGGCTGCCATTCCTCGATGAATTAAAAAGAGAAAAAATAGAAAAGAAAAAGAAAGGGAAAAAAAAAATAATAAAAAAAAAAAGGAGCTGAATCCAGTGGTGCTAGCGAGGCAAGGGCAGAAATGAGATCAGCTCGCTCTGCCCTTACCTGGCAATAATGGGAAAGTGCTCTTTCAATTGAGCTGTTCCATTCTTTTGCCCTGAGCTATGAGAAGTAGATTGGATGAAAATTATCAGGCTCCCTGTCTAGAATAAATATTCTTGAAATGGAGCAAGTCATAAATAAGCGAGCAGCAATATCCTGGGTTATGAAGATATAATTTCTATCTTTAATAGCTGAGTAGGCCCCGGGGACTGTCTGGAAGTGGCCTGCCTGGCCCCAGTATTGATGAGGGGAAAAATACAAACAAGCAAAAAAAAGGCTTTTGTTTCTTTAACCCTGAAATTATTGATACTTTGAGGGAAATAATGACGTGCTGCGGCTGAAGCCTGCGCCTTCCTTCGTTGCAGAGAGAGGCCAGGCTCTCCAGCGGGATTAGCTGGGGCTCAGCCCCCGGTTTATCAGCTCGGGAGAGCTGCCCCGGGCTCCCACCAAAGCCCAGAGCTGCAGCTGCAGCCCCAGATGCCTCCCTGGCCGTATCCCTGGCCATATCCCCAGCTGCATCCCTGGCCATATCCCCAGCTGCATCCCTGGCTGCATCCCTGGCTGCATCCCTGGCCATATCCCCGGCTGCATGCCCGGCTGTATCCCTGGCTGTATCCTTGGCTGTATCCCTGTCTGCATCCTTGGCTGTATCCCTGGCTGCACACCTGGATGTGTCCCTGGCTGCATCCCTGACCATATCCCCAGCGGCATCCCTGGCTGCATCCCTGGCTGCATCCCTGGCTGCATCCCTGGCTGTATCCTTGGCTGTATCCCTGGCTGCATCCTTGCCCACATCACCCCCAGCTGCATCCCTGGCTGCATCCCTGGCCCTCGGGACAGTGCTGCCAGCAGCTACCCCGAGGCAGGGATGCACACACCAGAAGGGAACGAGGACCTCACCTCCAAAGGAGGGGAAGGGGGGAAACTCACCCCTCCCAGAGGGAATTTCATAAAATATGTGTATTTATTCACTGAGCTGACGACAACCCAGCCTTTGGAAACTGCAAGATGGGACAATAATTAATAAGAGTTGCTTGGATGAAGCTCCAATTTTGATGGGATTAGTCTTAATGGTTTTATTTTTAAAAGCCATTTAATTACTAATCAGCTCTCCCTTACAAGCTAATACGTGCTAGTGCTGTTTAAAGCAGTCTGTTAGGGGGCTTTACTGGCGGGCAGCTGGGATGGCTCTTTAGAGCTTCTTAAAAATGGCCTGCTTTTTCCTGATCCCTGGGCTAAGCCGTCTGCGGCGGCGAGCATCGCTGCCCGTGCAGGGGCTGGGGGGTGGAGGGGCATCTGCATCACATAAAACATCCTACCAAGGACTGGGGGGGTCAAACGCCACATGGGCTGGGCGTGAAAAATGGGCACAATCCTACGCTTTTACAGCAACAACGACAAAAAGTATGGCTTATGTCTGCGTTACTCGGTGGAAGCGTGTGCCATCATCTTTGGGGTGCACCCTGAGCGGTGCCTGGGGATGCTGATGGGTGTAATTTGGGGGGGCAGGGGGTGGTCACCCCTCCAGCAGCAGCGGGGACCAATGCTCCTGGCCATGGTGCTCCTGACCCTGCTGCTCCCCACCCCAGCCAGCCCCAGCCCCTTAATTTATAACACAACAGAAGCTGTTCCTTAATCTTTTAATTATGCAGAGTGACATGGGTGAAATAACTCCTTTCATTTCTGGGCCACCGACATGATTAAGAACTGAAGTCTACTGTTTTGGAAAGAAAACGGTGTAAATTGCCCCTCGTGTGAGATCTGTATCACCTTCCACCGAAACCCCGAGCGAGCGACCGCCACGAATCCATCACCCCAGCCTTGCTCGGGGAAGATTGCACCATTATTAAATTATATGTTTTTTTTAAAAAAAAACCGACACGCTGATCTGTTTCGTACCAGTAAATATGTGATTTACATTTAATTCTGAGTAACCTTTCCACGCTCAGTGAGGTGTGAAGGAATTTAATGACACAAAGCTACATTTATGAAGAGACCATTCATATTCATTAGGCTCACGCATTAACAGTCCTGCCAGTGACATCTCTCTAGCACATGCTTTATTGCTACAGTTTATGGGGACTAAGAGCCCAGTGGGCTGCGGCATCCCCACCCCGGCACAGACAGACACACGGACAACATCATCCAGAAAACAAATGAACAAAACCAGGGCTTGAAGCTGGACGTTCCCGGGTTTGGCAGGGGAAGGGCTGGGACCATCCTTCTGGTTTAGAGGAGAGATCTGAGGTGAGAAAGGGAGGCCTGGAGAGGAGTATCTTCGTTATCTTTGCAATGTTTGGAGAGGAGGATGGACTGAGGTCACTGATCACCTTCTTTGAAGCACCCAAAAAATGGGGGGCCAAAGGGAAGCCCACCCCAGGGTGACACTGCTGCTCTGGAGAGCACAGCTCCAGCTTCTGTCATGGGCAATCATCAGGAGTCAGACTTGGCGGCCCAAATAATGGAGATTAGGGCTAAAACCCTCCCAAAATCCAGACTTGGGTTTGCCATTCTGGTTCTCACCAATACTCTTCATTTCTGGGTTTGCTGCTGGTTTCATGGATGTAGGACAAAGAAGGGCCGGAGAGGTTTGTGAAGGTCTCCAGGGAGTTCCCCTCACCGCTCAGGTTCAATGTTGCCCATGGTGTTACAGCAAGGTCCCTGCTCTTAAACCCACCCATGCCAATGGCTCCGTGTGTGCAGGGGTCACTCTGCTGAAGGGTTTCCCATCTCAAACCTGTCCCAGCTCAAGCCCATGGCTCCCCAGCGCAAGGCTTCTAGGGATGGGGATGCCATGGATGAGGCATGGAAAAAACAAGGATATTCCTTGGAAAAAAACCCAACCCAGCCCACATCAACATGTTGCAGCTCCATCTTGGAAGAACATTGAACTTGAGGTCCCTCATATGAGGACCTGTGCGGTGTGGGTCACTGCCATGGAAGGTGCAGTTGGCCAGACAAGCTTGGGAACACCTTCTCTCATGGGATGATGGGGATCTTCTGCCATCCCATAGCTGGGCTCAAGCTTATCTGTACTTAGCAGACACGAAACATGCTGTTTGAGGAAATTAAAACAAGGCCGGCATTAGAATATCTCCTACAAGCCCCTGCCTGATGGCGAAGGAAATGAACCGCAACTGCCTGCGTTGAAAAATAATTGGGCGTATTAGGATGCCATAAGCAAATAATGAAAGCAGAGGAGCAGCCCTGCTGGCTTGCTCACTGCCCACGGGCATGGGGACACGCTCACAGGCATGGGGACACACTCACAGGCAGGGTGGGACGAGGGGGCATCTCTGAGGTGTTTTGGAGTGGCCCATGCCAGGGGGGATGGCAGCTCTTGCCCTCTCCCAGCAGAAATATCTTGCTTTAATCCGTTATAGAGCCCCCAGGGGTTGCTGTGAAAGCCGAAAGCGAAGCAACCCGTGTGCCAGGGGGGTCTGAGTGCCCCCACCACCTTGGGAGCGGGGGTTATTTTTCCAATTCTTACTTTGGTCCTGGGGGAGTCGTGCATCACCACCGGCGTCTCCCGCTGTGGCTGTGGAGAGCAGCCCTGCAAAATCCTGGAGCCAGCCCCGGGATGAGATGCCAAGGGAGCCACCGGAGCTGCCGGCCCGTGGCTGAGCCCTCCACCCCACATCCCCCCGGGCAGGGGCACCCTCAGCCCCCACCGTCCTAGGAGCCATTTTATCCCCCCCCGGCTCCACCGGGGCTTCCTTGTACCCCCAGCCCAGCCCCAGATGCTGTCGGGGGGGGGGTTCAGTGGCTCTGCCCACCCCTGGGTAGCCCCAAGCCCTCCCCGCAACCAACAGAGACCTTCACCCATCCCAGCAGCTCCACACAGGTTCCCCACAGCAGACTCCTCCCTCCCTTGCCTTGTTTGCCTGTTGGCCCATGATAAGATGATAATTCCCCTTCCCTTTGGTCCATTTCTTTGAAGGTCTTTATAGAACTATTTCTTTCTCCTTTATGCATCTCCTTTTGCATCCCACGGCCCCTGGGCTTCCCCCATCATCCCCATCCTCTCCCTGGGTGGATGGACCAGAAACCCGTCCCAGCAACAGGATGGTGATTTGCTCCCCCAAAGCTGCTCAATATCCAGTGGGAAGAACCCAAACGACCCTTTGCACTGTACAAATACCCCCCAGACCCTGGCTGGCTGCAGCACAGGGCATGGCAAGAGGCAACCCAGCATCACCATCGGGCGAGGGATCCGTATTCACCATCCATCTTCCCAGGAAAAACACCGTTTAAAGCAGATGACATTGTGACATGCCCACTTTCAAAGCAGGGAGAAGCAGCCTTACAGGCTGCCTGTGCTGCAAATGAAACATTAATTAATTTACCAGCAGGAAGGATATAAATAACTAAATCAGATGGTGCAACTTATTCATGAGGTCTTGATGGAAGGCAATTGTTATTCCTGGCTGTGCAGGTTAATGAACACGCTCTCCTTTTCCCAGCATCACACGCTAAAAATACAAACGGGCCAAGTCGTGCCCGGCAGCTCCCGTTTTCCCCCATCCTGGTGTCCCCGTGTCCCCGGGGTGGCCCCAGCACAGGGACCCCTTGGAGGGGACACACGCTTGGGGCTGGGGACACAGGGCAGGTCGTGGACCTGGGAGCAGGAAGGAGAAGGCGAGTTTGTGGGAGTGGGAGGGAAGATGCTGCCAAACAGCCAGAAATTCAACCCGTTTTGAGCAGCCCTTCCCTGGATGGGGTGCAGGGGTGGCCCGGGACAGGCCGAGAGCAAGATGGAGAGATCAACTGCAGCCTTCACGAGGTTTTAGCTTTATGGCATCCTTGACTTCTCATGAGTTGGGGACACATTGCTCTCCCAAGACGGGTGCACCGTAGCTTGGCCCTTTGTTGAGTACGCGATGGCCTCCCAAAGGCACCCACCTCTGTGAAGGATGCTTTTGGTTATCAGTCAGCTAAAGCTCAGCATTATGGGGGTTACATCACATTATTGCTCTGGCCTAATAAAAATTGTGAGGTTGATATCACTGAGGGTGCTAAACTCTCCAGGGAAGTTCCTGAAGACCCCTGCGCTCCCCTAACCAGAGCGACACAAAGTCCTGGTGCCCCGGGGCAGTGCCTGCCTCCCCCCAAACTGGCACATCCCCATCCACATCCCCAAGTGCCCCCGGATTTGGGCAGCTGGTCCCCACAGAGCATTGGTGGGGAAAAATCAGGAATCAGTGCCCTGGTGCTGCAAACCCCCGTCAGCATCGGGAGAAACCCGGCTCCTGGCGTGGGTGGGAGCAGCCTGTGCCGCGGGACGGCGGGAGGTCTCCTGGTTTCAGGAAGATTCCTGCTGTTATTATGGGATGGGGTTAATTAAGAAGCACATTGCACTCGCACCCAGGCCTTGCTTTAGCTCGCTGCCGTGACTCGGTAGACGGTGACGGCTCCGAACAGCACAGCAGCAGGCTTTCAGCACGTAATTAGTGGTACGCGCTAATCACAGCTGAGAGAACAAGCCCGCTGCAGAGCGGGGGTCTCTGCTAACCCAGGTCAAGCCCCTTTTACATTACAGCAAAGGTGGGCACGCAGCTACCCAGCTTCAAATGCAGCCACAAGCAGGAATCAAGCCCCCTTTCCTGCTCAAGAGCCCAGGACACCACGGCCAGCCATGCTACAGACCGGGGGGGTCCCCTCCAGACCCCCACCACCAGCAACCCCCCAGGAGGACAGCCCTGGGCACTGGCATCACTGCCAACCCCTGCCCTTGGCAAGGTGGTGCTAACGAGGGCTCAATGCACCTCAGTTGAGTCCTTCAGCCCACACCCCCTGCCCCAAACGAGGGCACCCCGGGAGAAGCAAACCCCTCTCCTGCCCCCCCTGACCAGGCAGCGGGTCCCCCCCGGCCCACGGCAGCTCCTGCTCTGGCTCTGGCAGATCTCGCCTTGCTTCCCCTTGAGCAGAGATTTTCCACAATGTGCCGCCTTTTCATTTGCCAGTGCTTAAAAGGATTGGAAAGATTAGGAGATTTCAATTTAGCAGCAGGCAGGCAGTATGGCAGGCAGCTTCCTGCTCCAGAGTAACGTGCCCTAATCAATAACACTGTACCACAGCCCACAAAACTGCTCTAAAGTGAAAACAAAATTTTCTTTGAAAAGGGGGAACTAAAAAAAAAAAAAAAAAAA
>NW_015090969.1:1636612-1650199 GCF_001431845.1 Calidris pugnax | reverse complement strand
AACAGCCAGAAATTCAACCCGTTTTGAGCAGCCCTTCCCTGGATGGGGTGCAGGGGTGGCCCGGGACAGGCCGAGAGCAAGATGGAGAGATCAACTGCAGCCTTCACGAGGTTTTAGCTTTATGGCATCCTTGACTTCTCATGAGTTGGGGACACATTGCTCTCCCAAGACGGGTGCACCGTAGCTTGGCCCTTTGTTGAGTACGCGATGGCCTCCCAAAGGCACCCACCTCTGTGAAGGATGCTTTTGGTTATCAGTCAGCTAAAGCTCAGCATTATGGGGGTTACATCACATTATTGCTCTGGCCTAATAAAAATTGTGAGGTTGATATCACTGAGGGTGCTAAACTCTCCAGGGAAGTTCCTGAAGACCCCTGCGCTCCCCTAACCAGAGCGACACAAAGTCCTGGTGCCCCGGGGCAGTGCCTGCCTCCCCCCAAACTGGCACATCCCCATCCACATCCCCAAGTGCCCCCGGATTTGGGCAGCTGGTCCCCACAGAGCATTGGTGGGGAAAAATCAGGAATCAGTGCCCTGGTGCTGCAAACCCCCGTCAGCATCGGGAGAAACCCGGCTCCTGGCGTGGGTGGGAGCAGCCTGTGCCGCGGGACGGCGGGAGGTCTCCTGGTTTCAGGAAGATTCCTGCTGTTATTATGGGATGGGGTTAATTAAGAAGCACATTGCACTCGCACCCAGGCCTTGCTTTAGCTCGCTGCCGTGACTCGGTAGACGGTGACGGCTCCGAACAGCACAGCAGCAGGCTTTCAGCACGTAATTAGTGGTACGCGCTAATCACAGCTGAGAGAACAAGCCCGCTGCAGAGCGGGGGTCTCTGCTAACCCAGGTCAAGCCCCTTTTACATTACAGCAAAGGTGGGCACGCAGCTACCCAGCTTCAAATGCAGCCACAAGCAGGAATCAAGCCCCCTTTCCTGCTCAAGAGCCCGGGACACTACGGCCAGCCATGCTGCAGACCGGGGGGGTCCCCTCCAGACCCCCACCACCAGCAACCCCCCAGGAGGACAGCCCTGGGCACTGGCATCACCGCCAGCCCCTGCCCTTGGCAAGGTGGTGCTAATGAGGGCTCGATGCACCTCAGTTGAGTCCTTCAGCCCACACCCCCTGCCCCGAGAGAGGGCACCCCGGGAGGAGCAAACCCCTCTCCTGCCCCCCCCCCCGGCCCACGGCAGCTCCTGCTCTGGCTCTGGCAGATCTCGCCTTGCTTCCCCTTGAGCAGAGATTTTCCACAATGTGCCGCCTTTTCATTTGCCAGTGCTTAAAAGGATTGGAAAGATTAGGAGATTTCAATTTAGCAGCAGGCAGGCAGTATGGCAGGCAGCTTCCTGCTCCAGAGTAACGTGCCCTAATCAATAACACTGTACCACAGCCCACAAAACTGCTCTAAAGTGAAAACAAAATTTTCTTTGAAAAGGGGGAACTAAAAAAAAAAAAAAAAAAAAAGGCACCCAAGCCCCAGCCATCTCTGCTTTTGGTTTCTGTGTGTGTGTGTACACTTGGTTAACGAGAGTTTGTAAAGCACAGGCCAATATAAAACTAAAATTGCTTAAGTTGAACCAGCCGCTCGGCCTGTCCTCTCTGAATTTACCAAAGCCCTGGTTTTATTGGCCCAGCCTCAAGGTGCTACTCCTGGAGAAAGAGAAAAGCTGAACAGCCAAGGTGGTGGGTGTCCATCCCAGAGCAGCCGGAGCCAGCTCGGGGCAGAGACCTGGGCTGAGATGTGTCAACCAGCATCCCTCAGCCTGGGACCGGTATCTCAGCATCCCTCAGCCTGGCAGCACTTCCTCAGCCTCCTTCAGCCTGGCATCAGGGTATCAGCATCCCTCAGCATCCCTGATTCTGGGAACAGTGCCTCAGCATCCTTCAGCCTGGCAGTGATGCCTCAGCATCCCTCAGCCTGGCAGTGGTACTTCAGCATCCCTCAGCATCCCTCAACATCCTTCAGCCTGGGAGCAGTGCCTCAGCATTCCTCAGCTTGGCAGTGGTACCTCAGCATCCCTCAACCTGGCAGTGGTACCTCAGCATCCCTCAGCATCTCTCAGCCTGGGAGTGGTACCTCAGCATCCCTGATTCCGGGAGCAGTGCCTCAGCACCCCTCAACCTGGCAGTGGTACCTCAGCATCCCTCATCCTGGCAGTGGTACCTCAGCATCCCTCAGCATCCCTCAGCATCCCTGATGCCGGGAGCAGTTCCTCAGCCTCCTTCAGCCTGGCAGTGGTACCTCAGCATCCCTCAGCATCCCTCAGCCTGGGAGCAGTGCCTCAGCATCCCTGATCCCAGGACCAGTATCTCAGCATCCCTCAACCTGGCAGTGGTACTTCAGCATCCCTCAGCATCCCTCAACATCCTTCAGCCTGGGAGCAGTGCCTCAGCATTCCTCAGCTTGGCAGTGGTACCTCAGCATCCCTCAACCTGGCAGTGATACCTCAGCATCCCTCAGCATCCCTCAGCATCCCTGATGCCGGGAGCAGTTCCTCAGCCTCCTTCAGCCTGGCAGTGGTACCTCAGCATCCCTCAGCATCCCTCAGCCTGGGAGCAGTGCCTCAGCATCCCTGATCCCAGGACCAGTATCTCAGCATCCCTCAACCTGGCAGTGGTACTTCAGCATCCCTCAGCATCCCTCAGCCTGGCAGTGATGCCTCAGCACCCCTCAGCCCGGGAGCGGTGCCTCAGCCTTGCGGCTGCACATGGGCTGGCTGTTATTAAAACGTGTAGCTCCAGTCAGCACCCAGCGATCACACGGAGATATCATTGTCATCCGGCCTAGCGTGACTTTTTTTTTTTTTTTTTTTTTCTCCTCTCTTTTCACTTTGATTGGAATGGAGCCTCCTGGGAGACGTGAACTCATCGCAAATGGCTTCCCAGGGATGGGAGCAAATGAAATGTAACAAATCTCCATTTGCAATTTTGGGGGCACGTGACTGGAATGGGAAACGGGATGGCGGAGCTGAGCTCTTCCTCGGTGCATTACCGAGCGGTTAGTGGCTGCTGCCTGCTAAAATAAACCCTTTATCACCTTCATCCTTCATTTCCAGCGCGGCTAAATAATGTGGCAAAACGGCCCAGCCCATCCCATTTAGCCCAGGACTTCTGCTTCCCCGACACGTGCCAGGGGGAAAATATTTTATATTTCTGAGGAAACAGAGCTCTGTAACGCCCTAGTCAAAATGAGACTTTTAAGGGGTCCTTCCTTATGATTGGTAAAAGCCTCAGTGGTGCCATGGAGCTCCCATGCCTGGTGAGCCCTGGCCATGCACAGCATCACGCCATGCCATGCCATGCCAACCCCAAACTCCCCACATTTTCACCTGTTCTCACGCATCTCCTCGTCACAGCTCCCTGTGGCTTTGCTGGGGACACCAGTGGAGTCTCCCTCTGCCCAAACCCTGGCATTTCTCTCTCCATCAGGCCGAGCTGTTCCACCCCACGGGCAGAGCCCCAAATCACGCCGGGGCTGCCCGGGGAAACCAGCCCTCCCGCAGCACAGCCCCGCACAATTACTGCTAATGGGCACCAGCCCACTCCAGCTGAAACAGGTTGTTCCAGAATGATGGTTTTATTTTATTTTTTAAACTCCCAGCTGGATCAATTGCGATTGTCGCTCGACTGGAAGGCTAAACAGGGCCGAGCTCACTGGCCCCAGGTGGATTCGCTCAACAGCCTTGTTGCCTTAAAGACTTTCCTGTTCTCTGCAGCAAAACGGCAAAGCTGCCTCCCAGCTGCTGACCAGTGCCCTCCAGTCTCCACCTCGCACAGCCCTGGTGATGCTGGTGTCCTACTCCTGCCTCAGGCCTGCAGAGGTGGGTTTTTTTTTTTCATTTCAATTTTCTGAATAGAGCACTGAAATAGCTTAGTGCTGGCTCCATGGTAGAGGTGTGAGCTGGACCAGAGGCTGGGCACGTAACGTGCTCAGGGCAAGCAGCAATGCCCAGGCTGCCACGGGAGACAGAGTCTGGCTCTTGGGAGCACAAACCCATCCTGTGACAATATTCTAGCTAAGAAAAAAGTCACTTAGTCATTTAGTAACCAAATTTTAAAACAAAAAACAACAAGTAAATGCTCCATGGCCTATAAACTTCAGAAGAACATCCCTGGGCATCCTTTGAGTCTGGCTCCTGGTCCCACCTAAGCAAAGATCTGGGCACAGGACCTCTGGGCCTGTCCTTCACCCACTGCTTCGGGGTTTATTTGTGCTGGTTTTTTACTGTGGATGCTGATGATGGGCTCAAAGAGAAAAAGTCCTCCCCAGCCCATCTCCCCGGCACCCCGTGCAGCTCAGCTGGGGATGGGGAACCTGGCTCACGCCTGGAACCACCTCATGGCATCTCCAGCCCATAGGGTGACCTCTCCTCATGGCGGCCGGGTACAGGTTTGGGTTTTCTGCTTGACCTCTACACCCCAGCCCCATTCCCGGGGGTGTAGGGTGTCGTGCAGGTCCATGACTGTGATTTTGATTTATTTTGGGCTCTTTGTGGTTGACAAACCTACGTTGTTTGGGCCCTGGGGTTTTGGGTTCTTTTTGGCTTGTTTTATAAATATCCAAGCGGCTTTGGCAACCGAATGAAAACGCTGAGCCTGACGAGTAACAGATGTAACTTTACAAAAGCATTAACTGCTCTGTGGGGTTAAGTAGATGTGAATGCAAACACAAAAATCCCTGGGTTTGCGTGCTCGGCCGGGGAAAGCCCCGTCCTACCCCAATTACTCACGTCCTGCCCCGGTGTCGGTGCCTCCCGGGGCCAGCCAAGCTTTCACACGGCAGTGTCACCTCCCCAGGGCCGGGCTCCGGGGACACGTTCCCAGGAGGATGGCGGGGTCACCCGTGGTGGGGCTGGGACACAGCTGGGAAGCCTGCCCCGGTCCCCAACCCAGCCAGGCTGTCACCCTCGCTGGGACGGACCCTGGCAGAGCTGCAGGCAGGAGGTGCAGGCAGTGGGTGCAGGCAGGAGGAGCAGGCAGGAGGAGCAGGCAGAAGGTGAGGGCAGGAGGAGCAGGCAGGAGGTGAGGGCAGTGGGTGCAGGCAGTGGGTGCAGGCAGGAGGAGCAGGCAGGAGGTGCAGGCAGGGTGCTGCATGTCCTGGTGCCACCTGGGGATGCTGGCCCTGGGCATGGGTGCTGTGGGATGCAAGGATGAAATATCCATGTCAGGAGGAGAACTGGGACAGGGACATGACCTGGGGACATTTTGGGGGAGCTTTCTGTGGGAGGTGGTGGAAGTGAAGAGCGGCAGAGAGGGGCTGCAGCCCCCCAGCCCCCTGTTCTGGGACATTCTGCCTCTTGGGATGCAGCTCTTATTGAAGAGCAACGACGGGGTGTGCGTTTTGCTGGAACAGAGCAGCTTGTGGGAGCAGGGGCCATATCCAGCCGCAAACACACGGGGCTGCCCCGGGTTTGGGGTCAGTCCCCCACATCCCCCGGTAGCCCTCGGGGCCGGGGCCAGCAGCAGGATGGGCTGTGCTGGGCCGGGAGGGGGGGTCTCCACTCCTGCCTCTTTTTTCCAGGAGGAGAGTTAATTTTAACTGAACAAACAGAGAAGGAAGGCTCTGCTAATGAGACGCAGATGAATCTCGGCTGGCTCCGAGGGCGTTAGGGGAGCTGTTTCTCCAGCACTAATAACCCAGCCTACAACAATGAACGAAGCTGATATTGTTTGTTATTGCTAATAGATGCTAATGATAACTTTATCTGCAGCTCCGAGAGGCTCCTGGCTGTCAGTGCTGGGGAGGTCCCTGTCACAGGGGAGGCAGGGCGAGTGGCAGCATCCAAAATGTGGCACCGAGGGGCTGGTGCCATTCAGGGCTGTGGGACTGTGTTCCCCCAGAGCTGTCCCACCTGGGTGGGCTCTGGGGCTCTCCCTCGGGTGGGAAGGGAGCCTGGAGAAGACCCGGGGTTCTCTCTGAGGGGTTACCTCTTCAAGCAGGAAGGTGCCAGGGAGGACAGGGATGGAGAAACGCTTTCTGATGGTGAAGGTGGTTGGGCACTGGGGGAGGCTGGGGACATCCATCCATCCATCCATCCATCCACGGAAGCAGCTGAAGCCCAGCAGCCCTCAGTGCTGGGCAACCTGCTGCCATTAGGATGCTGGGTTACCCGCTGCTGGGTCTAAGGGAGGGATTGTGATCATGCACAGGATGGGTGGCCCCACGGATGAAGCCTGTGGCCAGCGAGAGGGTGGGAGGAGCTCAAGCTGAGGTGATGGGGCAGCTGGTGGACGGAGCTGCTGGTCTCCAGCATCCTTCTGCCAGGCAGAGCCGTGTCTGGGGCTGCACGGGAGCCTCTAAAGGAGAACCAGCCCCTCTGGTGAGATGCATCCCATTTCGAAGCCGTGTTTTAGAGCCACACACCCCACAGGGTGTAATTTGTACCAGAAACTCAACTGAAAAAAAACCTCACTGACTTTTAAATGCTGAATAAAACAACAAGATGACGGGCAGGTCTCGGGGCTCTCCTTGGCGAGGGCCCTCCCTGCCCCAATCACCAGGCGGCTGGTGGCTCCGCTGGGTTTTCTGGGTCCAGGAATGTTTCCCTGGGGAATTTCAGAAGCAAAAAAAAACCCCAACACAACAAACCCAAACCGCTTGCTTCGAAACCCTTTTCTCTTAAAAAAACGCCTGCTCTGATTTGTTAAAGAAATGATGCTCAAAGCGGAAGCCACCCCGGGGTGGGGGGGCAGCCTGTTCCAACCAGCCCCCTCTGATCCTTCACCAGCTGCACCCACAGTTATTTTTGCTGCTGGCTGGGTTTGGGGGTGCAGGGTCCTGTCAGGGTGGGGGGACAGAGGTCTGGGGTGTCAGGAGGGGTTCCTGCAGCCGCAGGGGTGGCTCGGGGGGGGACACACCACCACAGGCGGCCGCGGCCCCGGTTCACACGCGACTGTTGAGCCGAAACTGCGCGGAGGAAAAGGCGGCCGGCGAGAAAACAGCCGAGATATGCAAATCCGGTGGAAAAACTGACTGCCTGCGAGAGGGGGCCCGCTCGCCTTCGCCGACTTGCAAGCGGGGACAGTTTCTACCAAAGCGTTTTTCTGTCTCTCTCTTCTTTTCCCATCCACCCCCCCTCACCCCCCTCAAAGTCTCTGATTCTGTCGGAGGAGCCATTTCACGAGGTCTCTGCAGAGCGAGTTCCTAATCAGCCTGGAAGTCGCTGGTTTGCAGGGAGGGAAGTGCTATCAGGAAAACAAAGCTAGAAGAATCAAAAGGATATTTATTTTCATATCTACAAAGCAAGCCAGCAGAGAGAGAAGTGCATAGATGTTTGGCTTTTCGTGGTGGAGCTGGGCTCTGCAGTCACCCCACAATGGGTTTGGGTTGTCAGAACCGAAGAGGGAGGGGAGGTGTTTAGCTGAATCACAGTTAAGTACAGGAGATACCAAACGCAGCCTTAAATCCATGCTTATTCAGGAAAGATCTTTAAGTGTGTAATTAACTTTAAGCACACGCTTAGGTGCCTTATAAGTGGTGATGCTGTGCTGAATTAGGGCCGTAATTATTGGGCTGCTACCGTACACATGTTTACCCTCTGCAGGGCTGGCTTGCCCCGGCGTGGGCGCTCGGTGGCACACTGGCCGGGCCAGCACGGGACCATCGATGGGCCAAGCTGGGCACACCAGCCCCAGGGAGGACCTTGGCTGTGTGTTTGGAGGTATTTGGGACCTCCAGGAAGGAGCGGGCTTGCCCCGGCGTGGGCGCTCGGTGGCACACTGCCCGGGCCAGCACGGGACCATCGATGGGCCAAGCTGGGCACACCAGCCCCAGGGAGGACCTTGGCTGTGTGTTTGGAGGTATTTGGGACCTCCAGGAAGGAGCGATGCCAAAGCCCTTGGGGATGTGGTACCCATGGGACTCAGGGGTCCAGCACCACCACGACCCTGGGCTTGTGACCAGCTCAGCGCTGCAGAAACCTCCCCTTCTTCTTGTGCAAAGAGCCAGCACAGCCTTATCGGCCACGATAAACATCTGTAAGTCAAGCAGGGCTCGTTAGGGGCTGGCATCCTCGCACTACAAGCCCGGTTATCCCAGGCATGGGATCCCACAGCGTCACCGGAGTCGGCTCCATGCACTCCTCCCATTCTTGTGCAAAGAGCCAGCACAGCCTTATCAGCCACAATAAACATCTGTAAGTCAAGCAGGGCTTGTTAGGGGCTGGCAGCCTTGCACTACGAGCCTGGTTATCCCAGGCATGGGATCCCACAGTGTCACCGGAGCCAGCTCCACATGCTCCTCCCAACTCTGAATTTTTTAGAGTTGGAAGGGACCATAGAGATCATCTAGTCCAACTCCCCTGCCAAAGCAGGACCACCCAGAGCTTGTCAGAGCACGTTACTCAGGAGCATCCAGGCGGGTCTTGAAAATCTCCAAAGAAGGGGACTCCACACCCTCCCTGGGCAGCCTGTTCCAGGGCTCTGCCACCCTCACCGTGAAAAAGTTCTTCCTCATATTCAAGTGGAACCCTTTATGTTCCAACTTGTGCCCATTGCCCCTTGTCCTCTCACTGGCAACTACTGAAAAGAGTCTGGTTCCCTCCTCCCTCAGCCTGCCCTTGAGATACTTGTAGGCATTAACTCCCAGCCTTCCCAAAAGGACCAAGGATCCTGGGCAGGAAAAACCCCACAAAGCCTTGGGAGAGAGGAGCAATGTGTTTCCAGCCAGGGCTCTCGTGTGGCAGGACGCAGGAGGCCGAACTGAACACGCCGAGGCTGCGTGTGAGCAGGAAGCGAAACCCAGCCCTCGCTTGCCAAAACCCTCCAACGAGCCCCAGGGGCCAACGGGACCGGAGTGGCCACTGTCTCTCGGTGTGGGCCACCCAGCCGGGGTCTGCCAGCCCCCTCCTCCGCACCCCCAGCCTCTTCCCACCCCGGCCCCCGCCACCGAGGGGTTAACGGGCAAAGATTTTCCCATTTTCACTTGACCCTGCCCTGCGCTCTTGGGAGGGGTGGTTTGAGGTTTTGCAAAGCAAATACAGCCTTCATTTGCAAACCACACCGGCTTTCGAGGGGCTCTGCGCGGAGACACAGCCCGCTGCTCGCCGGGCTCCCTCCTCCTGGGTTTCTGGGGACCTTCTCCCCTGCTCTGCACCCCTCTTTTCATGCACCTCCAAGAGTGAGGGGCCTCTGCCATGCCCCTGAGCCTGGGAGCTCTGTCCTTGCCCCACATGGCGCAGGGTGACGTGCCATGGTCTCTGGTGCTGGCCCAGGTTGCCCAGAGAAGCTGTGGCTGCCCCATCCCTGGAGGGGTTCAAGGCCAGGTTGGATGGGGCTTGGAGCAACCTGGGCTGGTGGGAGGTGTCCCTGCCCAGGGCAGGAGGTTGGAACTCCATGATCTTTAATGTCCCTTCCCACCCAAACCATTCTGAGGTTCTATGATTCTCTTGGTGCGTCCTTTGCTTTTACCAGCAGCAAGTTTGTGACTCAGAAGTCCCCATCTGGGGACAGCACCCTGCAGAGGGTCTGTGTGCTCGGGGCATGGAGCTCCAGCCCAGCTCTGGCGTTGCTGGCTCTGCAGACGGGTGCTCCAGTTTCGGGGTGCTGGAGAGGGGTGCTTGGAGAAGCGCAGGGCAGGGAATGCCTCCCCTCTCCCCCTCCTGCTTTCAGGTGGTCTTCCAGGGCTGGCACCATGGGTGGTTACTGCAAAGGGATGGTGAGACACCATCGCCTGCGTGAGAGGTGCTGGAGGAGAAGGGCTGCCAAGGGTGGAACATCCCCTTCTTGAGCAGCAAAAGGCTTTTACAGGGCAGGAACTGCCTGGCCATGGCTGGCGGCTGCAGAACCATCAAAAATATGCACCCTACAAGCCCAAGCCTGACCCAAGAGGTGGCTCATTTAGTCTAGTTCCACAAACACGATATTAAAACTCCGAGTGAATGTTGTCAGGCGGATGTGTAGGGTCTGCTCTGTGTGGCTTTAGGCTGTGAGGAGGTTGGTTCGTGCTGTGGGTACCTCTGCAATGCTTTCAACTTGCTGGGGAGATGCTGCAGCCCTCCCGGGATGCTGGAGTCTTTGGGGAGCGTTCGGTCCTCGATCTCTGACCTTGAAGAATCTCTGCTAAGCTGCGCTCACTTCCTCCAGCATCGTTAACCGGGGTTAAGAGGATATTTTCCACCTATGGCAGATTGCAACACCAAGCCTGGAACCAGAACAACACTGATTAAAGAACAAACCCCCCATTTAAGGCAGTGTAATGATTTCCACCTAGCTTAATGGCTGCGAAACAGAAACGAGTTATCGCCAGCACATCAAAGAGCTGGAAAAATGTAGTCAACGGTACCTTTGAGCTATTATGCATATCAAGTGGCAAGATACCATCGTGAATAATAAGGGATCTGCAGCGAGGTTGCACAAACAGCAGTGAAGCAACGCTCACCACGCACCCTCCTCCTGGGGGACATCAAAAGCCCACAGAGACGGGCAACTCATTTCCAAAGAAGCTGCACATCAAGAGGCGGCTGAGGGGAACAGCGTGTGATACCCTGCAGAGGAGGCCGGGGCACGATACAGCCCCGTGGCCCGAGCCAAGGGCTGGCACCCAGGCTCCAGTGCTGAGGGGAGAAGCTTCGTGTGTCACCGGGTCTGACATAACCCCGGATGAACTCGTGCTCCTGGCTTTGGAGGCCAAAGCTCCTCTCACCTGGGAGTTGCTACATCTTCTTTCTAAGCTTCCTTCTTCACCAGTTGGTTGGGTTTTTTTTTTCCCAGTAAATAACAGGGAACTCACTGGGGGAATTCATAGCACATTTTTTCCGTGTATCCCTTTCCTTTTGGGGTGGCTTTCCTGTTACCTTGGCACTGCACTGGAAAGGGCATTTCTCTCTGCTTTCTGAGCCACCGGGTGCTTTATATACTCCATGCATTGCCCATGTTGGTGTCCCTCAATTAAATATTAGGAGTGTTAAACTCCCCGGAGCCAGCTCTCCTTGGCCAGGCTGTTCCTGCTGGGCCCTTTGGAGCAGTGGGGAGATGTGCTGGAGCTTTCTGGCCTGTTAGCCCTGAGGACACTAAAATGACAGCAGGTGACAAGATATTTTCAGCATCCCCCTCCTGAGAGCATCCGGGTGCAGGTGGGGTCCATCACCTCCTCCGGAGAGCAGCTCCCTGGAAAACCAGGATGGAGGGGACGGGGCAGGTCCATGTGGGGTCCATCACCTCCTCCGGAGAGCAGCTCCCTGGAAAACCAGGATGGAGGGGACGGGGCAGGTCCATGTGGTTGCCACGGAGGAAGGTGGCATCCCTCTCCAAGTCTTCTCAAGCCCTGGCACAGCCCTGGCACAGCTGCCTTTGTGTCCCTCCGTCCGGGTGCGCGGCGGGAGGCGATGAGCCGGCGGGATGGGCCGGGCAGAGCTCAGCCCCAGACGGCGGCTCGCTGCTTAGTAAGGCATTCCCAGTCCCCGGCAATTATTACAACACGAAGAAAGAAACGCACTTGACTTGCAAATAGCATTGGGCAAGGAATGAGTCTCCCTACCCGCAGAGCTAGCCCTGGGGCTCACCACGCCGGCTTAGTCTGACACAGTTAAATTTTCGCAGCGAGTGCTGATGACAGAGGATTACAAGAAGGAACAGTCCATCCTCAATAAATGGTTTCACTTGAGAGCTGCAACCCAATTTGCTAATTCCTCTGGTATTTCTGGCAGCGGCGCTGCTTGCTGCACGCCTTCCCTGCTAACGTCTTCCTCGGCTGGCACATCCTGCGGGGCTAGCGTGATTTTGGAAGGGATTAAACTGGCCCATTACTCAGGCATTACCAAACGCCCGTCGGTGGCTGGGGAGCCCTGAGTGTTCCTGGAGAAGCTGGGTAGGACGGCGTGGGCCGGGGAGCCTGGGTCCACACCACGGGGGTTTTGTAATGTTATTTTCACGGAATCACAGAATCACAGAATGGTTCGGGTTGGAAGGGACCTTAAAGATCATTGAGTGAGCTCCAACCCCCCTGCTCTGGGCAGGGACACCTCCCACTGCACCAGGTTGCTCAAAACCCCATCCAGCCTGGTCTAGAAGGTCCTTTTCACCCTCTTATTTTCAGCTGGTGCCTGCTTGCCCCGTGCCCCAAGCCGTGTTGTGAATTCTGAAGAACGAGGGCTCAAGCAGGAAAGCGAAGTCACACGTGGACAGGAGCATGGGATGCAGCCAGCCCTTGGATGCTGGGTTTGAGCTGGCTTTGCCGTGGCCAACGGGGTCTTCCTCACCACGAGGAAGCACCAGGAGCCCGGGGCTGGGGGGAGATGGGGATGGAGATGTGTGGCATCTCTTAACCATTGCTCACTTTGCCTCTCAGAGGTGAATCCACCCCACTGCCCTCCCCAGTCTGCTCCTTCCCTCCTGCCCCACTGCCCTCACACAGGGTTTGCACGTAGGATGGGACATCCCCAGCTTTGACACATCACCCAGCACAGATGGCAAGGCCTGAGCTCCCAGCGTGGTCATGTCTGGTCCCACCTCCATCCATGCTCCTCGGAATGAGAGAAGAGGCCGGTTCACCTATGGGAGACGTGCAATCTCTGCCCCAAATCCCTGTGGTTACCTCCCTTGGCAGGAGCTTTAGCACAGTTATTCCATGAGCCCCGAGACACCCATATCCCCCACCCTGAGACCCATATCCCCACCCTGAGACATCCACGTCCCCCACCCCAAGATGCCCATGTTCTCCTCCATGGGGTGGCTCTGCTCCATCCTGCTGAGCGGGCTTGCGGTGAAACCACCCCCCAGCACAAGCTATTAATTTCATTTCTAACGACTCCAATAGCCAAATTGGCAATTATTTCCGTGTGGCAGCAGCTTTCCAACTCCACCTGCAGTGGCCGTGGCCCGACACCACGTGTGCCCGGGGCGGCTAATCCTCTGCCCGGAACGAAAATAAGACAAACACCGAGATTAAATGAAGCATTAAAGAAAGATCAAGATGGTATTAATATTCAATTAGGAAAGATCAGGGTGAGAGGAAGGCTGGCTCTGCTGTTACTGCTTTGTTTGCAGGTGACCTCTCCTTGCCATGGGGAGCCAGGTTGGGCACAGGGGACTGTCCCGTGTCCTCGGCAGGGGCAGGGATGGAGGGACCCAGCTCTGGTCCTGAGCGGAGCCCATGACCCTGGGCAAAGCAACCGGGCGAGAGAGAGCAATAAACCGGCAAAATTGGAAAAGAAATTGCAATTTCTGGGGCCGAAGCCGCCCGGGGAGTGGGGAGCAGCCTCTCTGGCAGAGGAGCAACAAGTCCCACACGGGGGGGGGGCGGGGGGGGGAGGCCTCCTCTTTGCCATTCCCATCTTTTTTGTGCCGAGGAGCACAAAGGCAGCGCTGCCCCCAGCCCCGGGCGGCAGAATGGAGGGGGTTTGTTTGCTCTTCAGGGCTGGGCATGAATAAAAGATGCGGGGAGGCACAGGCGGCCTTGGTGTGCGCGCAGCCCCGCGCCGTGTGCGCGCATCTCGCAGCGCGGCATTTTGAACGGGGCCGCTGCCTCTCAGCCAAATAAACAAATAAACGGAGCCATTGTTTTGTCTGGCCCTGCCCGGCCGGAGGGGGGGGGGGGGGCTTCCTCCGGGCGGCCCCTCGACCCCTCATTTGATGGGGGGGGGGGGGGGGGGGTG